>NC_043982.1:5196870-5479370 GCF_902150065.1 Myripristis murdjan
GCGGCCTCGCCTCTGCTCCCGGGGTCCCGCGGCTCACGCGGCCTCGCGGGTGACGGACGAGCTCTCCGCGTTCCTCCTGCTCCGCGTTCCTCCTGCTCACGGCCGGGATGGAGCGGATCACGCTGGTCCACACAAACCGCGAGGGCTCCCGCGGCTCCGGCTGGACCGACATGGACATCGTAGACCTGCGCGCCTACGTGCGCCTTCTCCTCCGTGTTTGCCTTCACGCCCTCGGTCACGCTCGTCTCCTACGTGCCCAAGAGGGGCCGCAGCGTGCTGCTCCTGAGCACGCCGCACGGTGACGTGGACCGCCCGGACCGCAAGCCCGAGATCGTGCTGAGCTACAACCGCAACAAGGGCGGCGTGGACAACCTGGACAAGCTGGTCCCGGCGTACAGCTGCAGGAGGATGACGAGGCGCTGGCCCGTGGCCTTGTTCCACGCCGTCCTCGACGTCTCGCCGTACAACGCGTTCGTGCTGTGGCGGGAGCTCGACCCCGGGCGCACGGGGCCGCTGCGCTCGAGGCGCGACGCGCGACGCGAGGAGGCTGTTCCTCGAACGGCTGGGCAGGGCGCTCGTGGCCCCGCGCGCGCCGGCCGCCGCCGCCGATCTGGCGGCCAGGCTCTGAGGCCGGGGGCCTGGAAGGGGACGGGGACGGGGACGTAGGCGGGGAAGGGCAAGGGCAAGGGCAAGGGGACGGGGATGGAGGCGGAGAGGGAGCGGCGGCGGAAACGACGGCCGGAGCGGAAGCCGGAGAGCGTCGCCGGACGCGACGCCCGGAAGGGGCGCCTCCCCCCGCGCGCGCCTTGAGGAAAAGGTGTCAGGTCTGCCCGCCGGCCGCGGACCGGAACACGGCGAAGGCGTGCGTGAGCTGCGCCCTGTGCGTGTGCGGACGCTGCGCCGTGCCCTACTGCCCGGCGTGCGACGTGCGGGCCCGCGGCGGGGGCGGGTCCGAGGGCGGAGGCGGAAGCGGAGGCGAGGGAGGGACGACGGCGGCGAGGGGGAGGGTCGCCGAGGAGAGGACGACGCCGAAGCGGAAGGCGGCCGAGCTGCGCCGCGAGAGCTGCGTGAGGCCCCGCCCCCTCGCGCCCTACGTCGTCGCCGACTCGGGCTTCGGGAGGGTCGAGAACGAAAGCCCGCTCCGACGAGTACGTTCGCCGTCGGGTGAAAACGAACGTTTCGTCTTCGTGGAGTAACGGGAACGCTCTTTGGTTTTTTTTTTTTTTTTTTTTTTTTAACTTCATTAAGGCGGCGGGAGGGATAAGATTGACGGGTCAGATTGTCAGCCATGTCCTCTGTGTGTGTGTGCGTGTGTGTGTGCGTTTGTGTGTGTGCGTGTGTGTCAGGGCCGTGTCTAGCCAGGCATGTATGAGGGGGCGGCCACAAATGTCGAGGGGGCATTGTGCTCCAGCACCTTTTACCATGTCTAACTGAATATATTTTGGGGGATTTAGTTTGAGGGGGCACAACATTTATTTGAGGGGGCCAGGCCCCCCTCTTGCCCCTGCGTAGACCCGGCCCTGGTGTGTGTGTGTGTGCGTGTGTGTGAGAGAGAGAGAGAGAGAGAGAGAGAGAGAGACAGAGAAAGAGGGAGAAATAAATTCAAATGAACAATAAAACTTGTTTCTTTTTTGAATTAAACAATGAATTCATTTCTACATTTATCTATACGCCATACCGTATGTGCGTGTGTGTGTGTGTGAGAGAGAAAGAGAAAGAGAGGGAGAGAGAGAGAAATGAATTCAAATGAACAATCAAACTTGTGTATTTATTCTGTTTTATTCTGTCCGGGCGGCGGCGGAACCGGAAGCCGGAAAGCGACGCGGTCTGCGCATACCCGGGCGGCGGGACCCCCCCCTGTGCGTGCGTGCGTGTTTGTGTGTGTTTGTGTGTGTGTGTGTGTGTGAGAGAGAGAGAGAGAGAGAGACAGAGATGGAGAGGCAGAGAGAGAGAGAGAGAGAGAGAGAGAGACAGATGGAGAGAGAGGCAGAGAGAGAGAGAGAGAGAGAGAGAGACAGAGATGGAGAGAGAGGCAGAGAGAGAGAGAGAGAGAGACAGAGAGGGAGAGGGAGAGGGGGAGAGACAGAGAAAGAGAGAGAAATTAATTCAAATGAACAATCAAACTTGTTTCTTTATTTGTATTTTGTTTATTTTGTTCATTTATTTTGTTTTTATTTTATCCGGGCGGCGCCTGAACCGGGAGCCGGGGAGCGACGCAGTCTGCGCATGCGCGGGCGACGTCACGTTCCGCGGGAAAAGCACCTCATTTGGGAGAGGCATATGCGAATACAAACTAACATGGCTTCAAACAGTAGCGGTAACGGCTCTACTAGCCGAGCAACAGCTCTTAAAACGCCCGAGACGCTAAAAGCTGATATCTGGCAACATTTCGGCTTTAAAAACTACCCAGGGAAAAACGAGCTTGACAAAAGCAAAGCCATTTGCAAGGAATGACAAATGGAGGTGAAATATAGTGGCAATACAACCAACCTCAGGAACCACATGATATGCCATCACCAAGATCTTTTGTTCCAGCCCACCACCTCCGGGCCGCAACAAAAGAAACTAAAAGAAACACTACAGCTGCCTGCCAACTCTGCACGTGCTTAGAAAATAACCGAAGCGATCGCGGGATTCATTTGCAAAGATATGCGGCCGTATTCCGTCGTTGAAAATGAAGGCTTCAGGCGACTCCTCAAGGTAACGGAACCACACTACACCATGGTATCTCGCAAACGTTTATCTGAAGAAATAATACCGAACATGTACGAGTCAGTCAAAGCAAACATGAAAAGCAAGCTAAAGTCAGCCGAGAGAGTGGGCATTACAAGTGACACGTGGACATCCGTGGCTACAGAGTCTTGTATGAGTGTGACAACACATTTCATTGACGAGGAGTGGAACCTCATATCCTACGTGTTACAGAACACTGAAGTGCAAACCGACCATCGCTCTGCCAGTCTAGCTGACATGCTAACGAAGGCTATCAAGGACTAGGGGCTGATGGACAAGGATCCCGCTATAGTGACCGACAACGTAGCCAACATGGTTCGTGCAGTGGAAATGATGGGACTAATCCACATCGGATGCTTTGCTCATCTCATCAACCTTGCTGCGCAGGCTGGTCTCAAACTCCCTGAAATAGCAAGCCTGCTTGGGAGAGTGAGGCACATCGGCAAGTTCTTTCATCGCAGCACGACAGACACCCGTGTTCTCAAAGAGAAGCAAAAGCTACTGCAACTGAGAGAACGGAAGCTGAAAATCGATGCCATGACCCGGTGGAACAGTGCACTCAAAATGCTCGAAGGCTTTCTGGAACAGCAACCTGCAATCTCGGCCGCTCTGCTTGCACCTGAAGCCCGCAGAAATGAGAAGGATCTGTGCAGCCTGAAAGAGGAAGACATCACTGATGCAGAAGATGTGGTCAGAGCTCTGAAGCCAATGAAGACAGCCACTCAAGTCAT
The DNA here is from genome assembly GCF_902150065.1 of Myripristis murdjan. Taxonomy (NCBI): domain Eukaryota; kingdom Metazoa; phylum Chordata; class Actinopteri; order Holocentriformes; family Holocentridae; genus Myripristis; species Myripristis murdjan. Next base: position 5,200,335 of record NC_043982.1, read on the forward strand.
GTCAGAAGAAAAAACACCTAGGGCTCTAGTTTCGCAGACCAGGCGAGGCGGGGGCGTAGCGCAGATGCGCTTCGCCAACTGGGTGTGGCCAGGCGGATTTTGCAAGTTTGGCACGGCGTGCTCGGCGGCGCAAGTACTCCGCCATCCCTCCTACCGGCGCAAGGGAGGAGAGAAGGCATGGAGTGGGTTTGACACAGCCGATTCACTTTAAACCAATCAATGAGCCCCTGTCCTCGCCTTTAAAATGCGCTGCGTGAAGGCATAATGAACGTTTACACAATTGACATGGAGGAAGAGAGCAGCCGCAACACACACTCAGGACAATGAGGCCAGTCTTGGCTGCTGGAATGTTGCTAGAGCTACCTGCCATCCATCCATCCATCCATCCATCCATCCATCCATCCATCCATCCATCCATCCATCCATGCATCTATCCTTACATTTGTCTTCCTCAGTCCCCTCTTTCCATTTATACCTACCTGCCTCGCATCTCTTTTTTTCCAGCTCTGTCACGTCTGTTAAAGTTATTGATTTTTACGAGCAAATATAAATTTAACTGTGAACCCCCATTTTTAATGAATGTTTTTACCTCAAAGGATAATCCTCGCCATAGTCATATAAATACATGTTTGTTTTGCAACTTTAAACTCCATCACTTACTGATGCAACAACACACTAGAGATTAAAACAAAATCCGGTTCATGAAAGCTTTTACATTCGCTGTTCTAAACGCCCAGTGTTTGACAAGGAATTGATGCATTTTACATTTTCGATATGTGTGGAATCAGGGTTTCCCCTAGAAAAAAAAATTGGCACCGGGCAACGTGACCGGCAGGTTTTCAATTTACCAGACAAATTTTTGAAATTCCGGTCAAATATTATCTGAATTTATTGAGCTTAAAATTATATGCAGGCTATATAAGAACGATATCAAGGCATGTCAATTTATAGCATAATGTTTTTACTGAAAAGTAGGCTATATCAAATAAAATGAGTGCCGTCAATTGACTCACCTGCGTAACTGTGCAAGCTTGTGCTCTTTTAACATGAACATTGCAAACAATTGCAACTACAATTTACAAAAAAAAAAAAAAAAACTGGCTCATACCATTTTAATAACGTGGCGTGCTGCCAACTTGAAATCAAATAGATGCAATAAAAACTTAATTCAGTAGCTGAATTAAAATCAAAAGTCTCAAGTGTCTCTCCGCAACTTGCAATACGCATCAGTCTTGTGACCTTGTCCTCCCCCAGGCGACTTCGCTGCGCTGTTTTGATCCGGTTCTGCAGAGAAAAACCCCTCTCTCTCGGTGCACCCGATCTACGAAAAGTGTCTCAGGTGGCCATATTAAGTTAATGGGAAAATATGAAATATGAAACACTAAGTATTTTAAGGGGAAAATAAGCTTTGAAATGGTCCAAATTGAAAAGTATGACTGTGTATAAGACTAACATCAATATTCTAAATAAATTTGGCCATTAAATACCCCTTAAAGAAGTCTTGGCTTGGAGCAAGATGAAAATCAAACTTTGTCATAGAACAACAATGAAGACATCGTTTGAAAGGTCTTGACCTATGGAGTAACATATCTCAGTGTGAGACCAGTGCGCAGTTCCTGCTCCCCACAAGTGCCCTTTGAACCTTGCACCTGAGACACTTTTAAAGGCTTACAGTGCAGCAACAAAAAATGGCACAGACATGGGGTCAACATTTTTGGAAAGCTCTTGACCTCTACTATCATGCCCGATGGCAAACCAATAGGGGGCGCCACTGACTAGTGTCAAAACATGGAAAAAACATGATTTCACTATCTTAAAAAAAAAAAAAATAAAATCTGATCAAACAGGCGTTCTTCCCACACCCAAAAACTATGATAAAGATTGAAAAATTAGTGATCACAACATCACATAATAGACATAACATATTAGAACTACAAAACCTATGGCGCAGGACACCTGTGTGTTGCAACTCCGTGCAGATTGTAGTTCCCAGGGTTTCCGCTACATGTAATTCACTCAGTGCACAAGACGAGTGACGCACATCCGGTTTCGCCAGATAGCGGCACTTCAGTTTCCGGTCTGTGTAATGGCTAAGCCTAACGCTTACATATTCTCCCGGTGCCTCACGGATTTGCCCAGACTAACGATAAACTTTGTCCACCGAAACGTTGCTGCCACTTCCCCTGCCCCCAAAAGCAAACGAGAAAAGGGTTTTAAGTTATACATCTCCAGCTATTTGCATAACATCGAAGGTATGTAATTTAGAGAACGTTAGCTAACGGTCGTTAGCTAGCTTTAGCTAAGTAACGTAGATGGTTAGCACCAGGCGAATCACACCGTAACGTTTGTTTTGTAGAATGAATCTCGTTTTTGTATCCAGTGGCAAGTTAGCTGACTATACCTGAGGCCTGTATCATGAAGCGGGATTAAGGCGTTAGCGAGATAACTTCAGGCTCAACTCCAGATTTTCTGTATCACAAAGCTGGTTCACCTCTCATCGGGACAGGATACATATCCTAAACCTGTTCTGAGAGCTAGCCTGCTAGGGTTAGGGATAGGGTTGACCCTGCTATCAACTTGATGTACTGACATGATTGAATTTTGGCGTCCGCTTTATTCTATTATAGCCTGTAAAACAGACACGCAACACGTCTGTGCAGTGCGGTGAGTTCATAGGTGTCAGCGTCAGATGTGGGCTACTTGAGCCACTGGTGTGTAGTTTGCGCATTTATGCCGTGGCTGCCTTCTCTTCGCGGCAGCCACGGTGTTCGATTTAGTGTGGAAATTTTGTTTTTCCTCCTCATACTATTCCAGTCAGCTGCCTCGGAGCCCTCCCTTATACATGCACGTTCACGGCTCTTGATTAGACAAACCTGGATTGAGTGAGCGAGTTGATAACCGGCGTCGTGATACCGGTTATTCCTGATCACCATGATCTCTGTTAGTGTAGCCGGATAGGTCTAAGAAATCCTGGGAAAACTGAGCTTGCTTCGTGATACAGGCCTCAGGTATAGTCGGCTAACTTTGCCACTGGATACAAAAACGAGATTCATTCTACACAACAAACGTTACGGTGTGATTCGCCTGGTGCTAACCATCTACGTTAGTTAGCTAAAGCTAGCTAACGACCGTTAGCTAACGTTCTCTAAATTACATACCTTAGATGTTGTGCAAATAGCTGGAGATGTATAACTTAAAACCCTTTTCTTGTTTGCTTTTGGGGGCAGGGGAAGTGGCAGCAATGTTTCGGTGGACAAAGTTTATCGTTAGTCTGGGCAAATCCGTGAGGCACCGGGAGAATATGTAAGCGTTAGGCTTAGCCATTACACAGACCGGAAACTGAAGTGCCGCTATCTGGCGAAACCGGATGTGCGTCACTCGTCTAGTGCACAGTGCGAATTCATTGTGGTGCACCACCACGGCAAAATAAAAGCCGCCACACCTTCGGAATGATGATTTTTTTTTCTTCCAGATGTTAAAACAATTTTAAATGGATATATATACACATATATAGGCTATGTAGCCTTTATTTGCGCAAATATACTTATTATAATCAGTTTGAAATGATAATTTAAATATCATGAAATGTTACATTACACTGCAATTAACTTTAGTCATCACTCGCCTGTTTGATTATTACTGCTGCGTGCTCGCAGAGGGAGAGAAAACGGCAAGAGAAAGGTACCTGGGCAAGATTAAATTTAATCCGTTTTTTTGGTCAAGCCTGTGAAAACGACCCTAATATTATCGTTAATGTTTACACTGTAGGGCCCATTATTTCCGTGATCACGAAATTTGCCAAATAAAACGCAATCTGTTTTTTAAATGCGGAATATCACCGAATTTGACATAATTTGAATGAAATGCTGTTTTTGTGTGGAATATGAGCGTATGTCTGGGGAAAATCACATGGAGGGAAGCAAATCTGGGTGGCACAACCCCTCCAGTGGTTTCACCTGCACCACCAAGAAAAAACATTACAACTGCCCCGGCACCGTACCAGTCCACGATGCTGAATCCTAGAGGAAACCCTGCATATTTAATTTGTCCAATCAGGTAAATATTGGTAATGTAGGAACTGATCCAAATAAGGTTTACGGGGAAGAGGAAGAAGAAGAAGTTGAAGAAGAAATGGAAAAAAGCCAAGAAGGAGAAAAAAAGCACTTCTGTCAGCAGGGTATGTGAAGCATATTTATTTTATGTTTATATCAAGTGGTGTTATAATTGAAACGTGGAATTTTTTTTAGAGGTAAATACTAGGAAGTGATGTCAAAGTGAAAATGAGAGGGGTAAGGCCGGAGGCATAATGTTTTCAGGTTGTCCGTTCGTCTGTCTCATTTTTGTGATATCTCCAGAACACCTGGAGGGATTTTATTCAAATCTGGCATAAATGCCCCCCAGGACTCAAAGATGAACTGATTAGATTTTGGAGGTCAAACGTCAAAGTCACTGTGACCTTTTATTTTTTATTTTTATTTATTTATTTTTTTAACTCTCCTGAACGCAATACCTCCAGAATGCCTGAATTCAGATTCAGATTCAGATTTATTTATTGTCATGTGCACAGTAAAAACAGTGGTTTAGGCCATGCAACGAAATTCTTATTTTGATCGTCTCTCTTCCACACAACACACACAAAAACAACACAAGCGAGGCAAACACGTCAGCCACGGTGGGTGCCATGTTAGACAGGGATTTCCTTCAAATTTGGCACAAATGTTCCTCAGGACTCAAAGATTTTGGGGGTCAAAGGTCAAGGTCACTGTGGCCTAGTTCTGTCATCGAACACAATGGGCCCTATCTTGCGCCAGACTCCCTAAACCCGCTATTTGCGGATTTAGGATTTAGGAAGAGGCGTTCCCCCGTAAAAGTTGCTATCTTGTGCACCTCCCGCTATCCGCAAAACACCTGCGCTACCCGCTATATTATGCATAGGCGTGTTTTGGGCGTTACGCCAGTTAAACCAATCAGTGTGCCAGGTGTCATTGCCTTTAAGGGCAGGCTGCGCTATCCTAAATCCTAAATCCTAAACCCGCGATGGAGAGAGGGAGGTAGATTTTCTCAGGGCTTCTACTGAGGCTAAAGCAAGTTGGCTTTATATACATATTATATATTATATTATAGGCGAGTTAATTCGGGAGGTGGAGCCGCATGTGTCCAAGTGGACGTGTCACAAGGTTGTACTGATTGAGAAAAATCCCCGGGACACACGACACACACACAAGAGGCAGAGGGGGGAACTATGTGTAAACTAATTTATTGACAAGGTAGACTGGGCAAATAAAATATTAAAAATAAAAATAGGCTATAGCACAGCTGCTGGCTTATGATAAAACAATAAGACGTGCTGGCGATAGTGTCCAATTAAAACAGTCTTTCCTCTAAACAGTCTATATGAGTAATATACTCAGTCCATTCCGGCGGCGTCCCGGTATCAGTCCGACCGTGTGCGTGGCTCCGTCGGGGCGCGCATTGAAGCCGCCTGGGCGCGCTCTCGTAACAGCCCAAACTTTAGGGAAAGCGGATAGCGGGTGGTCAGGACCACCCGCTACCCGCTATCCCTAAAGTGTGTGCGCAAGATAGCAAGTTTAGGGATAGCGCATGAAACACGCCCACGGACACACCTCCAGGCGCAAATGACGAGTCGGCATAACAGATAGCGGGTAGCGGGTGGCGCAAGATACCGTTTAGGGATAGCGGAAGTTCCTAAAACCGCAATTTGCGGGTAGCGGGTAGTGGCAGCGGATAGTGGGTGGCACAAGATAGGGCCCAATATCTTAGGAAGGCCTTGAGAAAATTTATTAAAATCTGGCACAAATGTTTGCTAGCACTCAAGGATGAACTAAATGTCCCTTTATTGTTGTATACAGGTACTACACTGCCTGGATAAAAATGTATCTATACAAACTGTTTTCACACTTATTGCTACTTACAACATTACCCAAAGCAGTTTCTATTGCTATGGCTACAACTTCTGTTCTCTTGGTATTTGCTTTCCAGCCAAACATATGAACCCTTAAGACATTTTGTTTAATGTTTAACCCTAACCCTAACCCTAGATCTTGGTACAAAAAGGATCAATTGCAAGTATCGTCTGAATGGAGAAATTTCGATACTACTCAGTACTGGGTCATTTCAGTCAATACCTTAAACATATTGGATACCATGCCAAGCCCTAGTACAAATCCCCATCAGTTTTGATCCTATTGATTCCAGAGGTTTTGGAACCAGGTCTCACTTCCCAAACTTAATGTTGTCACAACCTAGCAAGTACTTTTAAAGTTGTCACGTGTCTGCTATTCATTATTCAAGTGAGCTCATTATCATTCTTATTCTGTGTTTTTATTAGCTGGAGAACCATCTGATGTTGTGCGCTGCTACAAGAATGTGCTCGCCATCTTTTAGAAAGGAAAAACCATGTCAGAGGCGTTTCACAGGTTTGTTGTGGACCAAAACAGTATCTGGCAGACAGCAGAATACGCTCTATGACCACGCTCACGTGACCAAACCAGAAAAGGGCGAACCCCACTTCCGCTTTTCCCGAACAGCTCGACTGCACGGAAAAAACAAAACAGACCGACTAGATACGTCTTCTACCTGCTCTTGTTGCTAAATGTATCATTATTGTCGCTGTTAGATTAAATCTAATGTATCCTTTATTTGATTGCCGTGTTATTACTAGGGATGGGCGATATGTTATCGTTTGCAATATATCGTCAAAAAAATTCCCCACGGTAAGAATATGTCATCTCGCGATAATAACGATAAACTCCTGTTGATGACGTAATTACGTGCGCAACGCACTCGCCGCTGGCAGCCGGCAGCTCACACGTGTAGCACAATAACAAGCATGGCGGAAGGCGGGGCTGATAGCGAAGAGCTCGTTGCTAAACGAGGCTCCAGCTCGATTATCTGGAACTGGTTTGGCTACAGTAAGTCTGACGTGGAGCAAACATCTGTCATATGCAAAGTTTGCAAAAAAGCGGTGATTACAAAGGATGCAGTACAGGTGTACTACTTAAACTTAATTGGTATAGTTTAGTAGCGTATTTGACTACAGTAAATATTATTTTTGAGCAGTATTTGTGGGGTTCTCAAGACTGAATGCGGTGATAGATTTGTAGTCAAAAAGATGGAGTTGAATTGTTTATATTTTTTATCGTCACTTTTATCGTTATCGCAATAAATGCCAGAAATTATCGTGATAAAATTTTTAGTCCATATCGCCCCTCACTAGTTATTACATATTTTTAATATGTCTAGTAAAGACAGGGAGAAGAAATTGAAGTACCAGTCAAGGCAGGAAAATAGCAACTACAGCTTCTGTTGTGTCCCCAAGTGCGCTGTATCAGGGAGATGCAATAGCTCTGTAAGCTTCCACACTTTCCCAAAAGACGACAAAAAAGATCTGGATACATAACATTAAAAGAAAGAACCTAGTAATCAAGAGGAGCACCACCGTGTGTAGTCGACACTTCCTCCCGACCAACGTAATCCAAGGAGGAAACAGGTGGCTGGTAGCCGGAGCGGTGCATGTCTTGTTCGAATGGAACAAGTACCGTCTTCCACTGGTAGTGTTGCAAAGGGGTGGAAAGTTTCCGGTAAATTTCCCAGAAAGTTTCCGAAAATTCCTGTGGGAATTTTCGCTCTGGAATATTGGAAATTTTCAGAAGATTTTTGCTGTCACTTTTTTTTTCAATTTTTCCGAAAATTCCCGGGAAAATTCGGCTTGGGAATTTTGGGAATTTTCGTTTTTTTTCTTGTCATCTATTTTAATGAGGTTTTTAAAAAGTTTCCATGGAAATTTAAGCTTTTAAGAAATTAAGAAATTTCATTTTTGTTGTTAACTTAAGATGAATGGGGCAAAAATAAACAATCAATAAATCTCCTGAACTCAGGACTCACCTCTAACCCAAAGGCCACAATGCCAGCATACTTTAAAATCATCATCCCCATACCCAAGTGTGTGAAATAAAACTTAAATATAAAACTTAAATATAAACAGTCAACTTTGCATTTTGGTGGAAACAAATATGTGCACTGCACACAGTCCTATGCCTGAATTAATAGCCTAGACTCTTATTAACGCTGTATAACTGCCGTTGTCGTTGTATTAATATCCTACAACAGAACACACATAGGATTATTATAAAGAGAAAATTTGTTGTACACAGGTGATACCATTAATATCTTAATGTAGGATATTTACATAAAATGCCCTGGATCAGGTTAATTTCATTTGAACAACAGATTTCCCGAGCATTTATATGGGCTACGCAAACTTCAATCCACATGATAAAAATGAATCCACAGACCACCAAAGTAACGTTTGACTGTTTAATTAAATCAACTTAAAATTACTCTTGCACGGTTGGAGGGGGTGTGCTCCAGTACGGTACGGGCGCTCATGCATGAGCACATGCACAGTCACGCACGCAGTGCGCGAATGTTGTTGATATGACGTAAATCACGCCGTCCTCCTGCTTCCGCAAAATCCACCTGCTTCCGGCAGACCTGACCGGGTGGCCACACACACCGTGCGGTGCTGGCCGGCACCAAGCAGGCATCGCTCCCCCAAAATTTCACCAGGGGAGCTCATGTCACCACCAGGGGAGCTGTGCTCCCCTTGGCTCCCCTTATTTCGCACACTGGTTATGCCAATATTCACGACAGTTTGACTCAGCTAGGGAAAATTCCCTGGAAATTCATTATAACGTAACATGTTTGCATGCATATCTGCTTATAACAAACCAAAATGTTTATTATGTATATATGTATATGACCAGGTGAATGCAGTGAATATAAATTCCTGAAAATTCCCGCACAATTCCCGTTTATTCCTGTTAATTCCCGTTAATTTCCGAAAATTCCCATGGAAATTTTCCAACTTTGAAAATTCCGGGTATTTTGCAACACTAATTGTAATCATAAAATTGTTATTCTGGTAAATAAACTGTTCTTATGAGTTAACTCCAGTAAACAGACAACACCCTGGTCCAAGAAAACTTGCTGACTGCGGTAACTGAATTTCGGAGGTATGACTGAGTAAGAGCTGTCACTAAAAACACATCTGCTGAAATCCACCAACTGTTTCCTGATCTTGGGAAATTGCGCAGTCTGCTTCATAATTTGGGCACATGGTGATGCCCAACTGTGATCTGCATGATCTAGTGTGAAGAATGAAAGAAAGAGAGAGGGGGGGATGGAAAGAGCTGAAAAAAAAAAAACAGTTTTGAAGAGTATGAACAAGCTACTGCTTGCAAGCTTTTTGTCTGAACCCTCAACATGTGATCCAGAGAAGTGTCTATGTAGGTGAAGGAGGCCATCATTAGGCTCAAAAAGCAAATCAAACCTGTAAGACAGATAGTCACAACTTTAGGAATAGCCAAATCAACAGTTTGGTATATCCTCAAAAAGAAGGAATACACTGATGTTGATGTTATTGATTACTGTTTGTTGCTGAGAAAACTCAAAAGTTATGGATTTAATTCAGTTGCTCTTTCCTGGATGGAGAGTTACCAGTCTAGGAGAAAGCAGAGAGTTTTTTTTTCCAATGGAAGCTTTTCTGATAGCAGGGAGTTGCAATGTGGGGTTTCTCATGGAAGTTCCCATGCCCTCATTTATTTACCATATTCACAAATGACCTACCATTAATATCAAATAAATCTAGTGTGGTTATGTATGCAGATGATTCCACTATGTACAGTGCCACATCTACTCTTAAAGAGCTAAACGATACATTAAATATTGAACTTAAAGCAGTAGCTGATTGGGTCTCCAAGAACAAACTAGTGCTGAACATAGCCAAAATGAAATGCATGGTATTAGGATCCAGACATATGCTAGACAGTGATCCTCAATTGAGCCTGTCACTTGCCAGAAAGCAAGTGGAACAGGCTTTTATTTTTGTGTCAGACCCCAGGAAGACTAGCTTTTGTCTTGACAAAAGCTAATGGGGATCCTAATAAACAATAAACAATAAACTGGTAAGCTCAGCAACACCAACAGGCCTGGAAGACCACAGGAGACATCTGAAGTGGATGACTGAATAATTCTTTCCCTGGTGAAGAAAAACCCATTCACAACATCAAGGAAAATCAGAAATACTCTGGAGGAAGCAGGTGTGTAATTGTCAAAATCTACAGTCAAGAGAGGTTGGTGAGAAAACAAACACAGAGGGTATACAGCAAGGTGTAAATCACTGGTGTCACTCAAGAACAGGAAGGCCAGACTAGAATTGGCAAAAAAAAAAAAAAAAACTAAAAAAGCCTGCCCGATTCTGGAACAAGGTTCTTTGGACAGATGAAACCAAGACTGATTTGTACCAGAATGATGTGAAGAGAAAAGTGTGGAGAATGAAAGGAACATCTCATGAGCCAAAGCAGAGCACATCATCAGTCCAGCATGGTGGAGGCAGTGTTATGGCATGGGCATGTATGGCTGCCAATGGAACTGGGTCACTAGTGTTTATTGATGATGTGACTGCTGATGGAAGTAGCAGGATGAATTCTGATGTTTATAGGGCTATGCTATCTGCTCAGATTCAGCCAAATGCCACAAAACTGATGGGACGGTGCTTCACAGTGCAGATGGACAATGACCCAAAAACATACTGCGAAAGCAACCCAAGAGTTCCTGAAAGCAAACAAGTGGAATATTCTTCAATGGCCAAGTCAGTCCCCAGACCTCAACCCAGCTGAGCTGCTTTTCACCTGCTGAAGACCAAACTGAGGGCCGAAAGACCCACAAACAAGCAGCAGCTGAAGGCAGCTGCAGTATAGGCTTGGCAGACCATCTCAAGGGAGGAAACTCAGAATGTGGTGATGTTGTCCATGGGTTCCAGACTTCAGAGTTTTGTAATTTGATTGAAAACTGGCACAGCCCACAGTGGTGCCATACTGTAATCACAACAGTGCGCCCAATGTAGAGAGCTGTACAGGTGCATGATATACTTGAGGGAGATAAGGCATTGTTGGTGTATTATGAATGTTATTATTTTTATTCATGGTGCAGATGCTCAAACTGCTTTGACCTGCATAAGCCTAAATTCATACCTTTATCCCTAGAGGCCATTTAGTTACTATAGTACTGTCTTTGAGTCTGATTCTGAGTCTGATATAGGAATACTAAAGACTTGAAGTCTGTGGGAGTCATTAGCCTAGCTCTGCCAAAGTGAATCAATAAACCTTGTAGCAACTCAGAAGCTGTCTTAGTTACACAGTGTATCATATGGATGTGAAATATATGTCTTTGGATTTAAAAAAAAAAAAAAAAAAGAAAAAATGAGGGAGTCATCTTAGAAGAGGTTAGATGGTGGAACTACAACCACATTTATCCTTCTGTCTATGATCTGTACACCGATGACGGTACAGGAAGATCTGGCACAAATTCACTTCTCCTAAAACAACTCGTTTATTTTATTTTATTTATTTATTTATTTTTTAATTCCAAAATGTGTATTACATTGTGTAAATAAGACAGCTTTTGGAGTTGTCGTCCTCCATCGGCATCAGCACCCTAAACCAAGGTGGCCTCATTATGACTGGGCCTCTGCTGGCTCTCTGTCACCAAGGGATAATGAAACTATCTCCTAGTGGACCACTGGCTGGTTAAACACTGAGGAGCTGCTGCAGGTGAAGTGAATTTGTGCCGGATCTTCAGTGATGGCAGGTGTGTGGTGGCCTTGCACAATAGTACAGTACGATTGGACAAGAAGAAAGACGGGGACACGCAGCAAGAGCTGGTGACTGGGAAGTGGTGGATTGCTGTGAGTTCTCAATTGGGTGAGAAAAATATTCCTTGAATGCTAGTAGTAATGCTACAATTATGTCAATCCTGCTTAGAATGTGTATATTAAATTATGTACTAAAAATTGTAATCTTATAATTTTTATTCTGGTAAATAAACTGTTCTTATGAGTTAACTCCAGTAAAGAGACAACACCCTGGTCCAAGAAAACTTGCTGACTATGGTAACTGAATTTAGGAGGTATGACTGAGTAAGAGCTGTCCTGAAAAAAACATTTACTGAAATCCACCAACTGTTTCCTGATCTTGGGAAATTGCGCAAAGTCTGCTTCATAATTTGGGCACATGTTGATGCCCAACTGTGATCTGCATGATCTGGTGTGAAGGGGGAAAGAAAGAGAGAGAGGGGGACGGAAAGAGCTGCAAAAAAACAGTTTTGAAGAGAATGAACAAGCTACTTAAGGGGTGTCGGGGGACCATAAGTATTGGACAGTGACACAGTAATTATAATTTTGCCCTTGTACACCACCACAGTCTATTTGAAATGAAGTAATCAAGATGTGACTGAAGTGCAGACTTTCAGCTTTAATTTAAGGGGCTGAACAAAAATATGGCATTAACCATTAAGGAAATACAGCCAGTTTTATACATTGTCACCTCATTTTCAGAGGCTCAAAAGTATTTGGAAAATTGACTAAAAAACACTTTCACGGGCAGTTGGGACTTTTTCCCTCATTATTCAATGACAAATGAAGAAAATAAAAGGTCTGGAGTTCAAATCTACAGTCAAGAGACGTTGGTTAAGAAAATAAACAGAGAGGGTATACAGCAAGGTGCAAATCTCTGGTGTCACTCAAGAACAGGAAGGCCAGATTAGAATTGGCAAAAAAAAAAAAAAAAAAACCATCTAAAAAAGCCTGCCAGATTCTGGAAGAAGGTTCTTTGGACAGATGAAACCAAGATTAATTTGTACCAGAATGATGTGAAGAGCAAAGTGTAGAGAATGAAAGGAACATCTCATGAACCAAAGCAGAGCACCTCATCAGTCCACCATGGTGGAGGCAGTGTTACAGCATGGGCATGTATGGCTGCCAATAGAACTGGCTCACTAGTGTTTATTAGGGTCCGGGCAGCCTAAGCTGCCAGGACACTATTGTATTTCCAGGTCTTCTTTCTTCTTCTTCTTCTTCTTCCTCTTCCGAGGAAATCATGCTTCCCATGGGTGAAAACTCACCAAATTTTGCACAAAGGGCCAGTCCCATGCCAGATTACCTCAGCTGCAAACACAAGCCAATAGGCCTGATGGTGGCACTACAGCAAGCCTCTAAATTTCAAAACTTTGAAAATTCATAACAAATCAACCATATGTGCTACAGCTTTGCAACTTTCATCAAAATGAAGCCCCGATACCAAAGGAACCTTTGTACACTTAACACTTAAACATCAGTTTTTCACTTATGGAGCAAATCAGTCATTGTTAAAAACAAATTACCAACATCTCCATGCTGTCTACATGCAATATGTGTATTTTCAGATTTTTGTCTTGATGACTGATTTTTTTTTTTTTTTTTTTGTTTTACAGTGGTTTGAAGTCTGCCTTTCCATGCATAGGTGGCTGCTGTCATTTGACTGGTTTAGTCAATTTGTGAAGCCCCAGATGAATTGACACTTGCCAGTTAGCTCAGTGAGATAGAGCATTGTCCTTCATGCAAGAAACTGAGTTCAAGCCTCAACTGATGCAAAATGCACATTAGAATGCCACCTTTCTTTTCATCTTCCTATTCTCCACTTGTAGCTCCGAAATGCCTAAAATTGCCCGGCACCGACCATTGCTGTGCAGCAGCTATAACTTTTATTTTATTTTTATATATATTTTTATAATTCATAATTATAAAATTATAATTATAAATTTATAATTTATAATTCCAAGAAATGTATTTCAAATACACATGTTATATTGTGTAAATAAGACAGCTTTGGAGTTGCTGTAAGATTATTTTCTCATCCACGTCCTCCATCGGCATCAGCACCCTAAACCAAGGTGGCCTCATTATGACTGGGCCTCTGCTGGCTCTCTGTCACAAAGGGATAAAGAAACTATCTCCTAGTGGACCAGTGGCTGGTTAAACACTGAGGAGCTGCTGCAGGTAGAGCCAGTGATGGCAGGTGTGTGGTGGCCTTGACTGTACAATTGGGCAAGGAGACACACCGCAAGAGCTAGAGATTGAGAAGAGGTGGATTGCTCTGAGTTCTCAACTGAGTGAGAAAAATATCTCTTGAATGCTAATGATAATGCTACAATTATGTAAATCCTTCTTACAATGTGTATATTAAATTGTGTACTAAAAGTTATAATCATATAATTTTTATTCTGGTAAATAAACTGTTCTTATGAGTTAACTAAAGTAAACAGACAACACCCTGGTCCAAGAAAATTTGCTGACTGTTGTAACTGAATTTATGTGGTAAAACTGAGTAACAGCTGCCACTAAAAAAACATCTGAAATGTGCAAAGTCTACTTCATAATTTGGGCACATGGTGATGCCCAACTGTGATCTGCATGATCTGGTGTGAAGAGAGAGAGAGAGAGAGAGAGAGAGAGAGAGAGAGAGAGAGAGAGAGAGAGAGAGAGAGAGAGAGAGAGAGAGGTATAAAAAGAGCTGCAAACAGGCAGTGAGCTGTTTGAAGAAAGAGCATCAAGACTCATCATCCTTGAGAGCATTTTTACTTCATCTCTCTCCTTAAATCCTTTTTGACCAGAGAGAAGGTGGGAAACATTTTGCTTTCTCTCCCCAAATTATTCTTGAAGTGTCTTTTGATTCAGCTCCGCTGTTCCATTGCCTGAGCAATAAAAGACATTTTGGTTAAAGTTAAAGTGTAATTAAAGTGACTGTGTGACACTCTTATCTTCCATCTAGGAAAGCTCGCTCTTCAGAGGAGCATCGTGCTTCCTTGCTTCTAATCTTCTAATCCGAGAGCCTTTCCTGATTTTGCTTGAATTTTAATGTACTTGAAACTGGCTTGAATTGTCTGTTGTTTTATATTTTTTTTATACTCTATTTTATTTTACATGATGACTTTGATTGTTTTATTTATTTCATTTTATTTCCATTTTTTTTTTTGCTTCCTTTGGGAATCACTTTATGGCCACTTTTGAAATTAAACTGAAAGGAGGAGCCATGTATTGTTGATCAGTTTCACACAGTAATGATGACAAATCTACTAATGTCCCTTTTTATTGTCTCTCTCTCAACCAGAAAGATGAAACACACCATAATTATCCTCCTGCTGCTTCTCCTGGGCACATGCACAGTTACCACTGCTTTAAGTAAGTATGATCTTGTGATATTTATGTTGTCTTTGTCATAAAATGTCATGCTGTGTATCTTTGACTGCTGGGGAATTACAATCACAGCCTGTGATTATTTTAAAAAAAAATGCACTGGCTGCCTTAATTGGTTTGATTACTGCATCAGAAGCTTTGCAGTTGTGTAAATCTAGTCGCAGCTGTTTCTGTCATAGAGGTCAGTTGGAGAATCGGCTGTGTGAAAAACATGGCAAAATCTACAGTATGCAGGTTAGAAATAAAAGATATGAGCAGCATTATTGTGGTGGGTGCATTCTGTCCCATTTTAAGTAAAAGTGAACAGGCAAAGGTAGCTTTGTTTCCATATTTAAATTACTGTGACACAGTTACCTGTCTTGTCTTTAGCACCAGCAGCTACTAGCCATTAGCAGCGCCTTGCCATGTGTTGTTTGATACTGTGGAAGCGAGTTAGCATTCGGTGACAGATACTACATGATTAGCTGAAATGCAGGGTCGGTTTGCAACTTGAAATAACTGTGATCATGGTGCCTAAACAGCAGCAGCAGCAGCAGCAGCAGCAGCAGCAGCACATATTGTTTATACTAGACAGAACCAGCTGTGGCAAGCTACTGAAAAATTAAACAATGACAAATCATCAGCTAAATGTATATTTAAATGTATGTCACATTCACAGAAAATCTGGCCTTGCGTGGGAAAGCAACTCAGTCATCAATCAGAGACGCACCATGGACAGGCTACAGTGCCGCCTCCCATGCCATCGATGGAAACCGTGAATCTCAATTCTCGGCCGGATCGTGCAGTAATACTCACCCACAAAAGGACCCCTGGTGGAGAGTGGACCTGCTGGACTCCTACATTATCACCTCCATCATCATCACAATCAGAGGAGACTGCTGTGCAGAAGAGACCACTGGGGCAAATATCTACATCTCGGACTCCCCTATTCAAGATTGGAGTACAAAAAAAGCGTAAGTGAATATAAAGAACTACTCTTTTTTTGAGCTTTTTTTCACCCACAAAAAGTTGTCTAGTTGCATGTTCTTGTACTGCACAGTCTTTAACTGTTATTATTCATGTATGTTGATATGGAGCCGCCTGAAATGAAGCTGTGCCACCTGGCTCACTATGTGTATTAATAACATGTAAACTTGTGACCATGTAAACTAATGTTTCAGTTGACATGGAAGTAAGAAGATAGTGATATCTTTTAATTTTTGTGGGAACTAGTCCTTTAATCTTAGACGTCTTTGTGGACTTTCTCCTCTTTACTTTATGGACTTTTCCCTCTCTCTGTCTTGCAGGGATGGTTCTGTTACTGGGGTTTCATTGGGCGAGTCTTTCACTCTGGATTTTACCAGCAAAGTGGAGGGACGCTATGTGACTGTGAAAATGGAGGGTCATAACAAGATCCTTTCACTCTGCGAAGTGGAAGTCTATGGGTATCCTGCTGTGTCTGGTGAGAGTTTGAGTTGTGACATGTTTTGAAATGTGATTAGTGTTGATTTTCCTCCAGTCAATGGATATATAACTCATAAGACAAAGTTTTGTGTCTAAATGGAAAGTACGTACAAACCGCAATAACACTAAAGGAACATACTGATTTATAGGAGACATGAACTGGGATGAATTGAACAAAAAAGTTGCATCTCCCATTTATGAGAAATCAAAAGTTAGTGGGATTGTGGATTTTTAATACATATGGTGACTTTTATAAAACCCACAGATTGTCATGATTTTGATCTGTTGATTTTTGTCACCATGTCCTTTGTGCAGTAGAAAATTTGGCACTCCGAGGACGTGCAACTCAGTCGTCAGTATATCCACTTGGAATCCCAATGAATGCCATAGATGGGAATCGTGACACCAACTACGACCGAGGTTCCTGCAGTGTCACGCAAGACAACTTCAGCCCCTGGTGGCGACTGGACCTGCTCAAAACCCATAAGGTGGATTCTGTCAGCATCACTAACAGAGATCTTGTACCAGAAAGAATCAATGGAGTTGAGATCCGCATTGGAAATTCCCTCGACAACAATGGCAACAACAATCCCAGGTAGTTTATCAGGAATAGTGAAAACTGTTACTGGACAATCTTGGCATTCATTTTCAACACAACTCTGTGACTAGTTTTGAACAACACACCTTTGTGCTACTTCCCAACACAACATGTTCTTATAAAAGCGTTTGCAGTCATATGCAAACACATCTGAAAAACGTGTGGACCAGTGCCTTACTCAAAGACACCTCAGTTGTTGAGGGAGGGAAGAGCATTTCTCCTTCGCTTCGCTTTTCTTTCCCTGATCACAAGACCATTTCTCTGTCCTTTAAACAACTATTTAAAAAAATATACTTTTTAAAACAGTAACATTGTTAACTTCTATATAAACATCATAAAATATAAATCCAAAAAAGTCTATAGCATCATGTAAGAGAATAAAACCAAGGTTTACCAACAACATGTTTAGTAATGTTGTGTTCAGAAATGGCACAAACACAAACATATTAGTTCCATGATTGAATGTACTGAAACTGAAACATCCTTTTTTATGTCCATTTGTTCACCTGAACTGTTGGTAACAAAATGATTTCTGCTTCTCCTGGTAGGTGTGCTGTGGTCTCGCACATCGCTGCAGGTCTTACCGAAACCTTCCAGTGTGATGGGATGGAGGGTCGCTACGTCAACCTTATCATTCCAGGAAGAAAAGAGTTGCTGACCCTGTGTGAGGTGGAGGTGTATGGCCACAGCCTGGACTAGGTCTGAGGAGGCCAAGAAATTCAATACACTCCCTTTTTACACTGAGTGATGCTCTCATGCAGGCTCACACTGATTGCAGTTATTGATTAAGCCTCACTTTCTAGATTGTCAATATGAAAACCAATCATGATGGTTATGATACCAGGGACAAATATTGCCGCGACAGAGCTGCCTGACCTCTGTGATTCTACCGACCATGATGTATCATCGTAGAGCTGATGGGTGTTGCAGCACTGAAAAATAAGTGGTACTTATTGTGCAAAATATTTTGGAAGTAAAGGTTAAAGTTGGGTTGAGTACATTGTTTAGCTCTGTCTCAGTTTTCCAGACTTTTCTAGTGAAAGCTGGATTGGAGGTTGATCTTGTTGGTCTAGAGCTGCTCTGTATGCAGATATAATGTGACTGGGCTACTTGTGATTTGTCTGGTCTGTGCTTGATGGTCGAATGCTGTTGCTTCATTGCTTTTGATTCAGTCTGAGATGACTGTTTTCAATATTGAACACAGCATTGTTACGACACTCTCTGCTGCTGAATAATCAGAATCATAATCAAATAATCATATTCACTGAAATAAATTCTCTTCAAAATGAATGCCACATGTTGTCCTTTTCATTTTATCTTTACTTTTATTTATTTATTTACTCATTGATTCATATATTCATTCATAAGATTAGCTGAATGAGGACAATGCAAATTTATATAGCAACACTTTGCTGATTTAAACACATACATGAAGCTAATGTTAGGTTTCACCTCCTGACCCTTGTTGGGCTTTTTGAAGAATGAGTATTGGTGGAGAAACATGTCAAGATAAATATTCAGATACAGACACACATAAGCACACGTGCGCACACACAGACACACTCACTCTACATACAAATAAACATTCTAGTAAAAATGTAGAATGTAAAAGGCAATATAGAAAAATGCCTGTAGATATTATACAGCCTAGCAAAGTACTTAAACAATAAATGCATGCATACATACAAGTGTTTAAGACAAAGGGACAAGGTATTTTATCTACAGTTTACAAGAAACAAGCAGTGTAAAGTTGATGAGAAAACTGCAAGTGCCTGCAGTTCTGACTTGGTTTCAGCCAACATTTGACCTGTATGTCAAAGTCTTTCATGTCTTTATTCAATTTAATTTCTGTTGGCAGTAAATTCTAGACATGTGAACAGTTTTGGACTGGATAGTAACACTGATTGCTTCTCTTCATGTTTTCAGTCAGCCTTGTTAATAAAAGAGTTTTATCTAAACTGGCTGGGGTGGCGACTCAGTGGTTAGCACTGTTGCCTCACAGCTAGGAGGTCGTCGATTCGAGCCCCGGCCAGTCTGAGCCCTGTCTGTGCGTAGGCTGCATGTTTTCTTTGTGTTTGCATGGGTTTCAAAAGGAACTCCAGTTTCAACAGCATCACGTACTGGGTGTGTAACCAAACATACATCGCTGATCTCTCATCTCTCATAGCGTTGAAGCATCCACAGACATCTTTAGGAAGTTTCTGAAGTTCTTTCTCTCTCTCTCTCCCTCCCCCACTGCTTTGGGGGCCATGCTACTTTTAATCGATTTCAACTGGTTCCTTTGTCTGTGTTGAGGACTATAGTCCATTCTTTCCAGCCAGTGCTGTCGGTGGCGCATGATTCCATGAAGTTATTTTCCGAAGTTACGTGAGAACATCACAAATAAGGCGAGTGCAACATACATCAAAATAAAAGCCCTGCTTAACTTTTGACCAATGCCAACAAGGTCACACTCGGTCGCATAGTGCATTTTTTTTTATTTTTTTTATTTTATTTTTATACAGAGGCCAATAAAATAATCTGACTCGGGGGTTAAATGGGACACTCGGTTGGGAACCGGAACCCAAAGGTTTTTTTTGTCTGGCCTAATTAATTAAATTGATAAAAAATGTCTACCTGGCCTTTGATTATTGTTACATTTGTATTAGTAATAATATCATTATATCTACAGTAAACAATTGGTGAGGTCGTTTTTATGTAATGCTGGAGAATGAATGGAGGTGAATGGGCCTGAGTCAGTTACTGCTATTTTAAGGCTCACAATAACCTCTCACAAAGAAATAGTATGGGTATATCATACATTTCCTGAATCCTCAAAGTCTTTTAGGTATTGTGGTTGTTGTCTTTTGGGTCCTTGATATCCCTTGATCCCACAGGGATAAAAGAAACTATATAGTTTAGGCGAAAAATGTGGGAAAATGTGTTTAATTTATGGTTTAAGGAGGTCATGTGACCTCTGTGTTTGTCAGAACGAGACACCCATGGGCTTATATGAAAGCTGAGAAGGTCCCCTTTACAATGATACCAAACAATCATATATAGAATATTGACAAATAGGAAACTGATAGCTATTTCTAACTTTGGGCGACTAATCAATATCATGCTAATTAATCAACAATTATGACTAAACGGTAACTTTTACAGCTTGGCATACGGCAGAAATGGATTCAGCACTAAAAAATCATACAGAAACAACAGATAAAGTGCTTTTCCTCAAATATGCCTACAGGGTTACATGATTCTGAAGTTACAGACCAGTCTATCAAACTTGTTTCATTATTTTTATTTTGTTTATTTATTCTGTTTTATTTTGTCCGGACGGCACCGGAACCGGAAGCCGGAGATAATCTATATCCCAAGACAAAGCTCATCCCATAGTCCTGGGACTGTTTCCAGTATGACAACCTTAAAAATAATGTGTTTTTGCATGAAAATCAAATTGTGTAAATTGTATCAAAGGGAGTACTTCACCTGACACAAGCACATTGTAAATGTCAGTCCAGCCGTGTAAATGTCAAGTCATTGCATTTACCATCTTCTCATGCATGTTTGTTGTAGCTAAAGCCCAAGATGGAGCTGCAATGGAAATGCAGCCTCTAAACAGTGATGAGGGAGGTGATGCAGAGGAGAAGAAAACCAACCTGCCAAAAAAGGAGAAGTCTGTCCTTCAGAGCAAGCTGACGAAACTAGCAGTACAGATTGGCAAAGCAGTTACGTAGCGTAGGAAAGACTGGATTGGATATAAACTGTATTATCTGCTGCCCTCTCTATTTTTTTCCCCCATTTGTTGCCGATTTCTTCAACATCGTGTAATTAAATTGTTTATTTTGTCCTTTCAGAATTATTTTCACAAGAAATAACTTGACAGAGAGTAATAGTCACAGGCTGTTTCTCAGTGTGAGCAATTCTATTTTCACAACTCTCTTTTCCTCATTCCTCCCTCTTTCCCTCACTCTTTCCACGAGGGCCTTGCCCTCGTGGATGCCAGGTACCTCTTCAAGGTGGTGGATGTGGGGACTTTTGGCCGCAGCAGTGATGGGGGCATCTTTGTTGCATCCTCTTTTGGACGTGTTCTGCAGGAGGGCACACTGGACCTTCCAGAGGATGCACCTCTCCCCGGTGCAGCCCACCTGGGCCCCATGCCTCACACTTTTGTGGCAGATGAGGCTTTTCCTCTCAAGTAAGTACAAAGTTATATAGGCCTACATCTTCAAATTAGGATGCTCTCACAATATGAATACTAACAAAAACTGTTTTTGTTTGAATATCAATATAGCACTATATAAAACATTTTTTAATATTTAAAATTGACTAGTAGGGTCTGATGTGTTTTTTTGCACAGTTGTCTTCGAGCATTTGTTAAATTGGTCTTTGTTGTGTCATTACAAGGTGCCCCTATCCCGGGAGAAACCTCACCAGGCCCCAAAGAGTCTTCAGTTACTGCCTCTCCAGAGCCCGAGGAGTGCTGGAAAATGCCTTCGGGATCCTCGGTGCCCAGTGGAGGATTTTTCACCGGGTAATTGGAGTGAGCCCAGTGAATGTCGACTGGATTGAGAAGGCTACTGTGGCCCTTCACAACTTCCAGAGGTCAAATTCCACAACACAGGCTGAACCACTACAGGAACCTGATGCCCCCCCACAATGCCTCCCAAAATGCCCTCACTGTGCATGAGAAATTCACCAGCTACTTCCTCTCTGCTGCTGGAGAAGTACCCTGGCAGAGCAACCTCGCCTGACCTGCCTACCTGAGTGACCCACATTCTCTTCTGCTGCTGTTAAAAAGGCTCTTTTAAGCACTGCAAAAAGTCAAAATCTTACCAAGATTATTTGTCTTATTTCAAGTCAAAATGTCTTATTACTAGTCAAAATATCTCATTACACTTAAAATAAGACATGATCACCTCAGAAGTAACTTGTTTTTAGACAACTGTCTCTCGTTTCAAGTGAAAATTTGCTTGAAACAAGTGAAAATTTGCTTGTTTCATTGGCAAAATTTGTTTCTTGTTTCTAGCTAATTTTTACTTATTTCAAGTGAATTTTCACTTTTTCCACTGGCAAATTTTGCCAATGAAACAAGCAAATTTTCACTTGTTTCAAGTGAATTTTCACTTGAAACAAGTGAAAATGGGCTAAAAACAAGTTACTTCTGAGGTGATCATGTCTTATTTTAAGTGTAATGAGATATTTTGACTAGAAATAAGACATTTTTGACTTGAAATAAGACAAATAATCTTGGTAAGATTTTGAGTTTTTGCAGTGAGCCAACTATATACTCATAAAGAGCTTGATTTCCAAAATTGATCACAGGAAAATTGACTGCCAGACAGTCTGTGAATAAAGTTATCCTTTTCCTTCTTCATTTCAAATGTACAATCTACTGTATTCATAAAAGATATGAATTGCCATCCACAATATCCACAGCATTTTTGCTAACATTTTTATTGCAGAATATTGTGGCAACATGTATGTTATGAACAAACATGCCCTCAGTTGTGTGTGTGTGTACAAATGAACTTAAATACAAATGTGTGTGTGTGTGTGTGTGTGTGTGTATACAAATACTTAAATACGAATGTGTCATTAACAGATAACAACAATTAACTTACAATGCACTCAACAATAATTCAGGAAAATTCAGCCCTGTGCAGTTCTTCCTCATCATGTTTCTGCCTGAGGATCTCCATTATGTCAGACTCAAAATCATCATCCCCCTGCCTTGGCCTTTTGGAGCTCGCCTTTCCCGATCTCTGATGGGCTGGGGTTGGTGGGGGTGCAGGGGTAGGCTGGGTAGCACAGGGGACCTCAGGAGAAATGGGCACTTGGGGTCCAGAGGAGTGTGAGGTGCCCTCTGTGGCCAGGGAATCAGGGGAGGACACCTCGTCCTGACTGGGTGGGACCAAGGTTAAGTCCAGGGTGAAGGAAAGTTCAAGGAAAGTAAGGATGGAAAATACTTCTATAGGGGCTTGTTTTCTGTCCCCAAGCTGCTCTTTTTTTCTCTCACTCCCTTCCTCTCCTTCATATATCTGTCCCTGAGGTTTTTCCACTGCAAATAGGCAAGTACATTCTTTAATTAAGAATTAGCTGAACTAATGCTTAATAAATTGTTACATGAATGAAGGCTGTATTTTCTCATTTCATCTGATTTCACCTGTTACCTGTTGTGTGTGTGACTTCACATGGGATTTTATAATAAATGTGCATATCTCAGGATGTCAATCATCTAGATTTCTAAATACAAACACCTCCTATCTGTTTAGAAAATAATTTGCTTCAGTTTACAACAGTATTGGTCTTTAACTGCAGAAAAAAGAAAAAAAAATCTCGGCTATTGTGGAAAGGAAAAACATCATATATCTCTGCCAGTTTTTAAACACACCTGGTATTCCCAAATTGTGGGATATCTCTCTCCATGCCTGGGCTTTTTTAACAAGATCCTGGTAGGTGTGAAGGCCAACATAGGGCTTTATCCAATCAAGGAGCTAATAATTTCAGTCTTGCAGCCTTTGAGCAGGAGTTTCTTTTGTTTCATTAAAGTTTTGCAGGAGTTGGTATTCTCTTCTGTTCAGATCAGTTCAAATTTCATGCTGCTCATGCTGAATGTAGTTGCCTGTCATAATAGGATTGACTGCTTTTCTTCCTTCAGAAAATGATGAAGGACAACACCTTAGTTCGTCACCTGGATGCCTGTGAGACAATGGGCAGTGCCACTGCCATTGCCACTGCCAAGACTGGTACACTTACCATGAACTGTGGTAGTGGTACAGGCCTACATTGCTGAAAAACACTACAGGAAGGTCCCCGAGCCTGAGAACATAACCCCAGCCATCATGGACATACTAGTCCTGGGTATCGGGGTGAACTGTGCCTACACCACCAAAATTATGGTAAGCAAGCATTAAACTCTCAATGTGGTTGTGAAATACCATGGAGCTATGCATTACATGAATATTACCTTGTTAGGATTATAAAGAAAGAAGTTGACAACCTAATTAATTAAAAGTAGGGTCCCCGCGGATCCTTAAAAAGTCTTAAAATGTCTTTGATTTTCAAGGTCTAAAAATGGCTTAAAATGTCTGGAATTTTAGGAATTAAGGCATTAAATTTTATTTCAGCTCTGGCAAAGTCAATGACAGAAATTATATTTGTTCAGTTTATGGTATGTGGGTTTCTTTTTGTTTGTTTCTTTTTGTTTTGTTTTTATAAAAATTTCCGGTAATATGGTCACTTAGCTATAGCGGTAGAGTAGATGGACGCGCTGAAAGGTGTACAGCCTGTCGAACATCAATAGAAGAAGAAGACGAAGAAGACGAAGAGGAAGCTAAACGGGCTGTGGCGGGAAGAAGGAGAAGAACTGGATGAAACGGTGGCTAGTGAGAACGGAGAAGGAAAAAATTCGACTGAGGCAGTGAGGAGTTGCAGGTGGCGAGGAAAAGAAAAAGGCGAGGGGAGAGCTGCGGAGAATATCGAGAACGAATGACACTACGTGCTAGCAATAGGTAAATGCAAATTCAATGAGAAGTGGCTGGAGAATAAGAAGTATGGAGGCTGGCTCAAACCATCTAAAGATCCCTCAGAGGCACATTGTGAAATATGTCAACGTACAATCAAACTGGTAGCTATGGGCATTAAAGCCTTGGACTCACATATGAAATCAGACAAGCACAAGCGGTATGCTAGCACTAAAAAAAAAACAAAAAAAACATCCCCATACAAATGTTTGCTGCTAACGTGACTGCTAACGTTAGTTCAGCTGCACGCAGCGTCACCGAAGATGACTTGCCTAACGTGACTGTGAATAACGTTACACCTGTGTCTGGCCAGGTAACTTCAGGTCCCTCTACCAGCTAGGCAGCATTTAGCACTTTTTCTCCGACAGCAACCCTGAGGGCAGAAGTGCTGTGGGCTTTGCACACAGTTAGTCGACACCACTCATACACTTCAAATGAAGACATCCACACAGTCTTCAGAGCAATGTTCCCCGACTCCGAGAGTGCGAAACATTCACATGTGGAAGGGACAAGACTACTTACCTTGTACGGTTTGGACTGGCTCCTTCCATAAAAAAGGAGCTCATCTTAAGAGTGAACGAAGAGTCGTTTGTCGTCATGTTCGATGAGAGTATGAACAAGACCACAAAGAATAAACAACTAGACCTGCATGTCAGACACTAGACAACCGATGACACTGGTACCATGTTCAATCACATTTTTTTCGGATCACAGTTCATGGGTCACTCAACAGCAATTGACTTGCTGGAACATTTCAAGCTAAGCCATGTGATATATACGGTAACAACTCACTGTGGACTGTAAATATATTACTTCATTCTAGTAATGCAACTGCACTTAAATACACTTTTGACGTACTCCAGCTAATTCCTCTCTGCTATATTCCTTTTGTGCCGCTCTCTGATGGAAAAAACTGCTTAAGACTGCGACTCCACTACATCTCAGAGGCAAAATTTTTATCTTTTACTCCACAACATACATCTGATACCTTTAGTTACTAGTTGCGTTTCAGAATTACATTTTATATTATTTCACATAGAACATATAAAGATGTATAGGTACAGTGGAAAACACATGATTTGTATAATCATAAAAACGTAAAAAAGTAAATAAATTACAGGTGTTTGGAAATTTATTAATTGATTTTATGATTTGATTGAAATTGAATAAATGAAATGTATGTATAAACATTTCATGGTTCAAGCTTTTCAAATGTGAAGATTTGCTGTTTTTCCTATAATGACTCTAATTATGAGCTTTGAACTTTTTTGTTTGTTTGTTTGCTTGTTTGTTTTTAAACACAAAACAAGCATTAACTTGATTATTTGATGAGAAATGAGAAATTGCCTGACATGGTCAGTTGGAAAGTTGTCTTTACCGTTCTGTCTCATGTTTGACAGTATTTAGCCTAGAGAATTGTTTGATAGAGTTTGTAATAGGCCATGCTGATGAAACAATATGTAAATGGTTCGATAAAATGTTAAACAAAGCACATAAGAAAACATACTCCTGTCTGCTGCAGCAGATGGCTGTTATTCCTACCTTTTCGTTATTTCATTATATGCAGTAATGTGGAGCCTGTGCTGCCTATCTGACTCTTAACAAAGGTCTTCAGGGCGATCTGAGAGTGGATGTGGGCTGTGGAGATTTGGTGCTTCAGCAAAGTCCTTGGCAGGTTGTGCAGGTCGCACTAACCCTCTTTCACCCAGACACTGCCACTACTCGCCGAGAAAAGTAGACTCGGAAAGCACAACTTGCTAACTTGACTACATCCACACAACCCAGTCTCTCTTTTTGTACCAATCCGTTTGAAAAGTCCTCACAATTTTTGTCCCTTCTTTTGGATTAAATCCTTGAGGTCAGGTGTTGGTTTCCTAGTTAATATTACGCTTTTTCCTCAAATATCAAGTTAGAAAGTCTTTTCATACGGGAAATCTCCACCTTTGCTGCTAGCCAAAAGCACTGCGCGCCGGTGACAACAGTATCGTGAGACCTTGTGGGCCTGTTGGGATTCCCGACATTCCCGACTCGGGAAGCCAACCCACAGAGGCAGAGAAGCGCTGTGCCTAAATGATGCCCATTGAAGACAGCTGTCAGAACTAGTACTGCGAGGGTTGAACCCAATCGCACGACTCAAACAAAGGTTAAACTTAATTCTTTTAATAAGAAAAGTAACAACTTAAATATCAATACAAAGTGACAACAGAAATATTCTATGACAAAAGTATCAACGGAAAATCTCTCTTAACAAGGAATAACAAACAAAGGCAAGACAAAAGTATCAAAAGAACATGAAACTTAACTATGACAAAGCAAAGTATCAAAGAAAATACAAAACCTGACTTGACGTGACTTGATCATGGATCATGGACGTGACGTGACAAAGCAGGACGAAACAAGACGAAGCAGGACCAAACAAGACGAAGCAGGACAAACTCGCACAGGACAAAGGGAAACGCGGACTATATATACACACACAAGGTAATGGGGAACAGGTGGAAACAATCAGGGCGTGGCAGACAATCAGACTAGAGGGAAACACACAAGAGGAAGGGCAAGTGACCTGACACAAGAGGAAAGTGGGATATCAAAATAAAACAGGAAGTCACGAGACAAGACACAAGAACAAAACCTAACAAAACAAAACATAATTTCTAAGACATGAAACAAAACCCAACAAAACATAATTTCAAGGACATGACAACAGCGGACTTTACAAAGCTGTCATCGCCACATTTTGAGAAAGGGACAAGGTTTTTGACAGCAGCAAATCTGATAAGGCTCGCTTAGTGGTTTTTCAAAGGATTAACCACTGGTTTTGTACCACTCTGCATTGAAGTCCCTCTCTGTTGGGCCAAATGATCTAGCGGTCTCCTTTTTGTCTATAATTAGCTGTGCAGCTTTACCCGTCTCCATGTCCCGAAAACAATCTTCTACGCAGTTGGAACCATCCTGGCTCGTTTCAGTGCCGACTCCGGCGACAGTCTCAGCGAGAACAGAGCTGCTGCTTTGGGGGTTTTCAGGCTGTGCTGGTTGGGTTGAAGATCCAGGCTCCGAAACACTGGTGGAGAGTGGTGTAGCATTTTTCATGAAGTTCAATTTTGTTTGGCAGTATTTTGTTTTCTTATTCACCGATTCCGACATGTTTGCAGAAGCACGCGGTCAGTTCAAACAGGCAACACAACACACAGCAATCAAACAATTTTATTGGTTGATGTACAGTAAACTGTATGTATTTGAATTGTGTGACGTCCTCTGGATTAGAAATGAAAATATTATACTTCTTCTCTTTTTAAGTTTGTGTACTACGGAGCCGCGGAGGGGCCATAGAGAGAAAAATAAAACATACCAGGCCACGTTTTACTACATTGTGCGCTAGAAATGTTTAAGTGCGAAGTTGCGAACCAGATACAATTTGACTCGCTTTTTGAATGAATTATTTTTGTATAACTGTAGTCCTTACAATACAGTGCCAGGGTTAGGGCTTACTACTACTGCCAGGGGCTGTGGGACAGAGCCAGACGGCTGAGAGTTGGGAAGGTGCGGAGTCCGTACTCGGTCTTGTCACGCAGTAACAGTCAGTAATCAACTTCGGAAATGCTCGGTAAGCTGACCATGTATGTTGAGTCAGAGGTCTGATTAGATTGGCTAGCATCGCACCATATAGTAAACAAGCGGCGTAATGCACTACCCAAAGCAGTATGCAGTTTCCTGCACCGCGAGAGAGCAAGAGAGAAAAAACTCATTGGTTTTAGCTATAGGGCTTTGGGCCGGAATGGACTCTTTCTGGGTCCAGATGTGGACCCCGGTCCACCAGTTGAAGACCCACGATCTACAGGTTTTAATCAGTGGTCAGCAATTCAGGCCAGCCTTGCATTCTTATCCTCATTTAATGGAATTTTCATGGAATTAATTCATTTCACTTTCTTCACATTTTTTTATTTCACATAATCTAGTTTTGAGGGTTGAGGGTCCTAATTGGTTCATTCTGCCAAAGTTAAATGATGACATTGACATTAATCAATGTTGCTCATTTATGTGTTTTTGTCTTCCAGGTAATCTCTAGCATCCCTACTAGCTGTTTGAAATTCCTAAAGCCAGCGGGCCATGGCACCCAGACAGAGGAGATCCCAGATGAGGAGCTGGAGGACATGAAGGATAACGATGAAATTGACCACACTTAATGCGAGCTTCGCCGCAGCCAGATCGTCTGGTTCCGAGGTCTCAATCACATCCAGACTCAGGTAATGTTATGTAGAACTTCCCATGTACCACCGAGCATCACAGCCACCAGCAGCAAGGGAATCAAAAGCCATAAACCCTTTAACTCTTTTTTGCTTCTCCAGCTTACAAATCTGTTTGTTCTCTCTCTTTCTCGGCATTCTAAAGAATGGCATGTGTCCTAAAAAAGCATTTTCTCAAATTTTTCTGTTTTGCTTTTGAGCTAAAGTGGGTTTCTATGCCTATTTCTGATTTGGTCTTAATCTATCTGCTAGAAACGAGAAGTTTGAAGGTGCTGATGAGAAGCAAGCAAATTTGATGGAAGGCACAATAGAACAGCTTGAATGTTTACACAGTTCTGGCATGGCCAGTTGGGGTTTTATTTTGGGGGTTATGGATCCTGCAGAGGAAAGAGTGAAAGCAAGGTCCGATTTGGGAGTCAGAGCTCCTCCCGATCACACACACACACCCAACTGCCCTCTTCTCTCTCTTTTAGCTAAGATACCTAAATCCGATCTCCAAATGACATTTTCTGATTATTGGTGCCTTTTCTTTTTTTCTGTCTTTTCTCCCTCCTCTGGCAGTGTTACTACTACTACTACTACTACTACTGCCACTGCCGCCAGCACCGCTTCTGCCACTGTGGGGTGTGAGTGTGTGTTCTCCTCTAGTGCATGAGACTTTTATTTATTCTGTTCTAACATCAACAGCAACAGAAGGGCATTGTTTACTCCCTGCACCACCCAGCTAAAATTCGGGTTGAGCACAAAGGAGACACCAAGTCATTCACCACTCCAGCCGCAGTGGTGGATTTCCTCAAAACTCTCAACACTGACAATTAAAAGCTCCTTCAACCACAAATTCACAGCAGGATGACTGTGACTCTTGTGTGTTTTCACACTAAATAACTTTCACCTGAATACTCACTGCAGCTATACAGCTGGACACACATAAGTGCTTTTTTTTCTTTCTGCGTTGGTTTCATCTGGCTACTTAAGGAGATTGTTTTCATCTTAACTGAACATTTATTAACAGTGTAATTAACATTCCTCCATGTTATATCCTCCATTCATGCATTATATAACCTACAAGTGAACACACACACACACACACACACACACACACACACACACACGCACAGACACATACACATCATTTTATCAAGTCCACCTGTTCCCACAACTTTAAACACACAGCGGCCTGGCCCAGCAGGAGCACATCATGACTGAGCTGGACAAGAATGGAGCGGTGGAGGCAGCTCTCAGTCCACCAGGATGTCCTGCTCTACAAAACTGCTGAGGCTGCTCTTACTGCACACACACACTTTTGACACACACCTTCTCCGTGCAGTTGTGTACCAGCACGTGACAGGTGTGACAGGGCTGTTTTTTTTTGGTGCAATAAGCTGCACCCACTTCATGTTTCAAGTATGTTTCAAACAAATGCTAGTGATATTGGTAATGGGATTTTGTTGCTATGGATTGTATTAAACATTTCAATGTAAATGACAAGTTTTGACAAGTGATTTTGTGGGTGTGGCTGGGAAATATGGGACGTGTGTGGGGGACAGGGCTCCAGCGTGCGACCTATTAGGTCGCATATGCGACCTACTTTTTTTAAGGTGCGAGTTAAAATTTAATTAGGTCGCGCCGGTGCTACTTGCAGGAGGACGAGTGAAAAAAAATATTTTTTTTCTCTCATCACTCCCGTGGCTATGTTAGTGCAGTAATGGTTGTGGTTGATAATAAAAAAATTAGGCTACTTTCTGGCTCATTCCCGCGACTCCTATCTCTCCTCTCTCTCGCTCCCCGTCTCTGCCTGCCTGTCTGTCTTAATGCGTGACGTGCACAGACGTACACGCGCGTGTACACGCAGCGCGCTCACTGAATGATCACCGACGATCCCGCTAAAAAAAAAAAACTAAACAAAGAGGATGAAGCGTCTATCGTTGATTATTTTAAGAAAAAGAATGTGTCAGGAGGCTGTTGATGCTGGAGGGTCTGAAAATAGGGAAGCGACAAGCGAATTTTGGACTCGGAAACCGAGTCGAAAAGGCAAAGAAACCTTCCAGGCTACAGCAGCGCACTGACATAGATTGAGTAATAAAGTGAAGAGGTGCCACTCCTCTATTTTCACTGGCTAACAGCAGCACACTGGCTTAGCTTGTCTATTCAAAGAAGAGGTATCACTTCGTCTTATTTTTCAATCTATGTTATCACGTGCATACTACTGCTCATTCATTGGTAGCTGAATTGTTAGGTCTGTTTGATAAGCAATTTACATTGTTAAAACAAATAATAATTTAACATATTGTTACAGTAAAAAGTACTCTGTCAACCCTCAGGTGAAATAATTACTGATGCATCCTCTTGTCATTTTTGTTCAATCATTAACAACATATAATTTCCTGGTTTTATAGAAGTATTGGATCGGGACTCGGTATCGGCAGATACTCAAAATCAAATGACTCGGACTCGGGGGCAAAAAAAACGTGATCGGGACATCCCTACTTTCATTTTTATGTTTTGTTTATATGAAGAAGATGATCTATTTTGTACTGCTGCTGCAGAGAAATGTAAACTTCAAATTGCAATATTTTGCAGACAAGTTTGGGTCATTTTTAATCTTTAAATTTCATTAACATGATAAGGTCGTGCATTAATAACACGCTATACATAGAAAAATATGGTGCTACCTAATTTCTTTTGGTGCTACTAAATGAAAAGCTAGGTGGCACCAGTGCTACCTGTGAAAAAGTTAGTCTGGAGCCCTGGTGGGGGATAACGGAGTATGAATGAAAAAGTGAAGGTCAGTTTGACATTTACAGTAACCTGTGGAGGGCAGTAGCACTCCATCACTGCATCATGTCTTTCAGTTTGTTTGGACCAAATTAAAGTGTTACAGTGTTGTTCTTCATGCCATGGGCATGGTTAATTGAATTGAGTCATTTAAAGGGCCACTGAAGCTGCAGCAGAGAAAAGGTGCTGCACGTTGAGGTTTCCAATCTGCTACTTTAAGTTGAGCCACACTGTTGGTGGGATTTTGCAGATGATTTTATAGTTTCTGGATCATGAGATGATGTTCTTCTCTATTTAGTCACAGCTGAGTTAAGCCATGTTTCCAGGTTAATGGGATTCCTTCTTAAGATCATTGCACAGCCGTGTGAGTTTTATAACATGACTTGTGAAAAGTACAGCAAAAACTAAGAAGTGATTGTTATGTTGTTCAGTGTGAGAGAAGAATTCCTCTGAATAAGAACATTAGTGTGTGACTTTTCATTTTACATTATTATACCAACAAATACACTTTGGCTTCAACTCAATTCCTGATTTACTCATCATATAAAGTTGATTAGTCACTTGATCAACAGCCATCAGCTGCTAAGGCTCTCATGCCAACGGCAATCCTCCCTTATCTGAAAGTTCTGTTTGATTATGTTTCATTTTTGATAAGCTAGTGTTGGCAGATATGGCACCCATGATATGAAAAATACTATGAAGTCCTAATCAGTTTCATTTGCTCCACAATGCTCATCTCATTTGCTCCACAAATTTCTTGGTATTTTCCAAGCAACTTATAAGTAAGGAACATATTAACTACGATTCAGTTCTAATAGCCTAAAATCATATTCTGTCACTGGAATGAGGAGTGCGTCAATTCAAATAAGACTGAAGTGACAACTTATTAGGCAATGTAGAAAGGCAAATGCCTGTCAGTGTGTAAACATGCATTTTCAAAGAATGGTGTGATAGAACTATATAAACTGTCTCCCATGATGACATTCTGTGGAGACCAGCGAGCACCACTTGGACATTTCTACACAACTAAAACATAGACAGTGCATTATTTTTGGCAGCACTAGAGGCTGTATTTTATTGAGGAACAATAGAAGGGTGGAGGGTCATGAGATAGGTTGGAGAGAGGTCTTAGGGGGAAAGGTGTAGGTGTAGCGGAAGGGTTTGTAAAGGAAAAGGCTTGAAAAGAGAAAGACGGTGAGTGAGTGAGCCTTATCTTTTTTTTCCTTCTTCTTTTGGGGCCTTGGTGTTGAAGAGTCTTGCCACCCTGGAAGGTTTCTTGGACTTTTTGGGCTGCTCCTCTGGCTCCCTTCGGGCTCTCTCAGACTTGACAGCCTGCTCATCAATTTTTTTTTGGCAGAGGGATGTTATCTCAAGGCCAAGAGCTTCCTTTGTTCCGTCTCCGTCTTCCTTGTGAGCTCCTGGACAAAGTCTTCTTGTCTGTTTCTCTCTGTAGAGCCCATTCAGTCTCGCAGGACTTCAGCATGGCTCTCTGCTGCTGCTTGCCAAAGTCCTGCTCTTTTTTGAGCAGATTGGAGAGCACTTTATTATTTTTGCGAGGGGCATCCCGCTCTGCAGTCATTGTTTCCAGCTTAACAGAAGCCTCCTTGGTGCTCAAGCTCATCTCCCTCTGGAGGCGCTCCACAGTTTGGTTGAGAGCCTTTTGGCCTTTCAGACTCATGGTCTGTTTCTGGCTGTTGAGGCTCTTCAGTGTGGCAGCCTGTTTCTCCAGTTTTTGGCGGAGTTCCTTGTACAATTTTACGAGTAAAAAAACTTGGAAAAGTAGGTTTTTTTTCGTAGTTCAGTCAGAAATAAATAAGATAGTTTCCTTTATTGAAACTATCATTTGAGATACGTAGTATTAGTGTTATTAGTCGGAGGGCAGGTAAGTTTAAAAAAAAAAAAAAAAAAAAAAAAAAAAAAGAATAAAACTCCACCTTAATATTCAAAGGGGGGCAACCGAGATCAGAAAAGCGCGAATCCCACACGCGCCGCGAAGTGCACGCAGCAACCGTTAATTTTAAAACTTGGCTGGAGCAGCACGAGCTGCTTGTGAGACGCCAGGTGCCCGTCAGTTTCTTATTCTGGCTGAACAGGTGGCCGAGTGCCGGAGAGCGTGCAAGGGAACCCAGCACAGCCCCCATATCTGCCCTTCTTCGAAATGAGGCCAAGCTCCTTTCCAAAACCTGTCACTTCAGTGTTGCACCGCTTGTGGACGAAATTGAGAAGAGCATGACTTAAGATAATCTTTAAATTGTTAACATGTAGTGTATGATACGACATACATTCGATATGGAAAGCAGCTATCGTGTGGATGAAAATGTCATATTGACGTGAGATTCGCGTGTTCCTTCAGGGTAATGTTATTGAAATGAGCTGCTGGACGGATCATCCTTATGCCGAAGTGAGCACCGTGTCTTAATGGTTTAGAAAAGGTAATACTTTTTACTTTACTGTGTTTGTACCCACGTCCTTTAGCAGAGTCGCATTGAACTAGCAGATTTTGGAATGAAGTTTGGCGTGTAGGACAGACACGTTTCGGGCTCAGGGTGTTAGTGAGAGCTCGTCACACTGGAGCAGCTGTGAGGTCTAAGCCACAAGAGGAGGACAGGCCGTAAGAAAATCGTTTGGAAAATTAACTTTACCACGGTAAGGTCCTTACTGTTTCAGTATTTACTATGCTGTAATGTCGAAAAGTTTCATAATTTTTTGTCACTCACAGAGGCTGGCAAGCCAGTTGGCAGCCCTCAACTCTTGCAACTCCATAACACAAGTTCCCAGATGAAGAATCTGAATTAATAACAGAGACAGGCCTACTGTATAGTAGAATAAACTAAGTTGCAAGAAAATATAGCTAAGCTGTTGTGATACCTGTAAAACCTGTTGAATTTCTTCTAATCAAGAGGTTTTTGTTTGTTTGTTTGTTTGTTTTTTGTAATTAACTGTTGTCTGTCATCACAGGGAAAAGGATGAAAGGTGAAACAGTGCACTGACATTACCATTGCCATTAGTGAAGACTACAGACATGGCCCTTTTCAAGCAACAAAAAGTGGAGGATTTCTATGAAATTGGTGAAGAACTGGGAAGGTACAGTACCTCTTCTCCTTTACCTGAATAAGATATAAGAGAAAGTTGCAGCATGATGTTTGATCCCATGACTCTGTTACTACAACACACACACACACATGCACAGGCACACTTGTACATTCCCTCAGCACACTAGTAGTAATGAAGAAACTACTGAGGAGGTGTCCGTGGTATCAATTTAACTCTCTTATCTGGCTTTATGATGATTGTATTACTTTTCTAATCACTAGAAAGAGAATTTTATGTATTTAATACAGGTTATGATTCACTGCACTTGAAAGCCATGTTATGTTGTTGACAGATAAAACTGTACCCCCTGAAGGTTCATTTTTGTGTGTTAAACATTAACATTTTTTTCAGAAATGTATCAGAAACTGCGTCAAGGATTCATATCTTAAGTGGTGATGTACAGGCAACACTTAAGTGATGAATTATGGGAGACTGAGTCCTTACATCATCTGTGGGGTATCTTTTTTCAGTACATCTACTTGTTTACTCGAAAGAAAAAAGTTATGAGGATTTTCTTTTTTTTTTAATTCTTCATATACAGTAGAGCCTAATTATTTAGACCATATATACATGGACTCTTTAAGTGGAAATCTGTTATTCATTCTAGCTGAATTTCCATATCTGGGCACTGATCAGATTGGAGGTTTGAAAGCAAAAGCCAGTATGTAAACCACTGTACTGAACACTTTTTGCTGTGCAGCCACAGCACAATTGTTGCGCTTCAACAATTCATTCAACATTCACTTCATGTTGTTCCCACTGGCACAAAATGCCGTTAGGTTTTGTATTTATTGTTGCTAAAATAAATGTTTTCCACCACACAGTGCAGTTCTTTTTAGTGCAAGGTGCTGTGTTTTGTCAGACGGAGGCAACTGTTGAATGCACGTCATGCTGCTTTTTAAAGGACTCTTCTATCTTTAGCTGTGCCTGTATCTATTCCCAGACCAGCTATGAATGAGGAAGTGGAGTATTAGCTTACTAACCAATCCGCTCATCAGAACAGAGGAATAGACGGCAGCTCCTTCACCACAGTCATCTAACCTTGGACTCTCAAAACAATTGTTAGCAGTGTCTCTGCTTATATTGCCAGATGTATGTATATATTTTTCCCTTTGCAATACGACTGCAGAGTGTTTGAATGTTATCTGTGACACACTGGGAAAGACATCAGACTTGTCACATGCAGATGCAGTAAGGTGCGGAACAAGCACCACACTATGAATAGACTAAGCTGGTGATGGGAATATTTTTAGTGATCAAACTGAAGTACAAGCCGCACCACATGACTTTGCTGCAAGTACTTGTGAGGTGCACAGTATGTGTATGTATGTGTATGTGTAATGCAAATCATTATCTATGATAACCATGTTGCTGATCCAGGGTGGCAAAAGAGCGTTTGATCTGGCTGGAGTTTACGTGATGACGCTGACGGCAACACATAGGTTATTTCAGGTGGTAAATGTAATCTAGCGATGGAGGACAAGCAAAATCTTGGGCTCAGGTCAGGTTTGGACACAAAAAAAGAATGCTTGTTGGGTTCAGATTGGGCTCAGTCACTATGCTCTCGTCTCAGTTTGAGTTTGGATAAACATATGCAGTCCAATCTGCATGCTAATCTGGAAGCAGGAGTGAGTCTGTGTTTACAAATGAGGTTTGAGTTTTCAACATCCTCTAGTGGTCAGAAATGGCTCAGTGCAACTTTAAGTAACCTCATAGTTTGAAAAATGCACATTTTTCCATATTGTAATCCGGCAGGTCATATTTGGAAACCTTGGGATCTCCACTCGCATTTAAAATAAAATTCTGTGGTTTTAAATACCAGCAGTTCATTTCAAATATTTTGTCCATGCATTATTTAAGACAGAAGTGCACTACTAGACCTATCCTGTCACATTTGCCGCTGATTTTTGCCAGACCTCTCTCAGGGATATTCTGAGAGCCAGTTCTGTGATTCTGTGTTCCAGTGGCCAGTTTGCTATTGTAAAACAGTGCAGAGAGAAGAGCACAGGGCTGGAGTTTGCTGCCAAGTTCATCAAGAAGCGCCAGAGCGTGGCCAGCTTACGAGGGGTACGCCGGGAGGAAATCGAGCGGGAGGTGAACATCCTGCAGCAGATTCAGCACCCCAACATCGTCACGCTGCATGACATCTATGAGAACCGCACTGATGTGGTGCTCATCCTGGAGCTGTGAGTGGCAGAGGTTAACCTCCTGACCCCCACCCCTGGAAAAAAAGGAAAATGACACCATTAGGCACTCTTACACTATTAGATACACTATATTACCAAAAGTATTCGCTCACCTGCCTTTACTCATACTATGAACTGAAGTGCCATCCCATTCCTAACCCATAGAGTTCAATATGATGTCGGTCCACCTTTTGCAGCTATTACAGCTTCAACTCTTCTGGGAAGACTGTCCACAAGGTT
Source organism: Myripristis murdjan (assembly GCF_902150065.1). NCBI lineage: Eukaryota > Metazoa > Chordata > Actinopteri > Holocentriformes > Holocentridae > Myripristis > Myripristis murdjan. The sequence goes on from NC_043982.1 coordinate 5,237,513, forward strand.
GAAGAGAGTGTTTATAGGAATTTTTGACCATTCTTCCAAAAGCGCATTGGTGAGGTCACACACTGATGTTGGTCGAGAAGGCCTGGCTCTCAGTCTCCGCTCTAATTCATCCCAAAGGTGTTCTATCGGGTTCAGGTCAGGACTCTGTGCAGGCCAGTCAAGTTCATCCACACCAGACTCTGTCATCCATGTCTTTATGGACCTTGCTTTGTGCACTGGTGCACAGTCATGTTGGAAGAGGAAGGGGCCCGCTCCAAACTGTTCCCACAAGGTTGGGAGCATGGAATTGTCCAAAATGTTTTGGTATCCTGAAGCATTCAAAGTTCCTTTCACTGGAACTAAGGGGCCAAGCCCAGCTCCTGAAAAACAACCCCACACCATAATTCCTCCTCCACCAAATTTCACAGTCGGCACAATGCAGTCTGAAATGTACCGTTCTCCTGGCAACCTCCAAACCCAGACTCGTCCATCAGATTGCCAGATGGAAAAGCGTGATTCATCACTCCAGAGAACGCGTCTCCACTGCTCTAGAGGCCAGTGGCGGCGTGCTTTACACCATTGCATCCGACGCTTTGCATTGCACTTGGTGATGTGTGGCTTGGCTGCAGCTGCTCGGCCATGGAAACCCATTCCATGAAGCTCTCTGCGTACTGTACTTGGGCTAATCTGAAGGTCACATGAAGTTTGTAGCTCTGTAGCAATTGACTGTGCAGAAAGTCGGCGACCTCTTTGCACTATGCGCTTCAGCATCCGCTGACCCCTCTCCGTCACTTTACGTGGCCTACCACTTCGTGGCTGAGTTGCTGTTGTTCCCAAACGCTTCCATTTTGTTATAATAGAGCTGACAGTTGACTGTGGAATATTTAGGAGCGAGGAAATTTCACGACTGGATTTGTTGCACAGGTGGCATCCTATGACAGTTCCACGCTGGAATTCACTGAGCTCCTGAGAGCGGCTCATTCTTTCACAAATGTCTTGTTTCACAGTCTGCATGCCTGAGTGCTTGATTTTATACACCTGTGGCCAGGCCAAGTGATTAGGACACCTGATTCTGATCATTTGAATGGGTGAGCGAATACTTTTGGTAATATAGTGTATCATTGGTCTGTGAATTTTAGTGCAACCAGCTGCTGTTTTATAGGAAGTAGCAAGTACTATAATTTATGTTTTTGGGCACCCACTTTCCTTTCAACCTGCTTAGCTCTCCCAAGTTGAGAGGAACTGCACCCTTTGCTCAAAATATCTTGTAAATACATTGTGCTCTGGTGTATGTGGGCTGTATTATATGTGTTATGTAATGGGTTTCTTCCTGTATGATTGGTGCAAAATGGTGGTAGAAGCCCTTGCTAGTTGATTCTGTGGAGGTGACACCAAAAGCTGGTGTTTACCTTCTTTTTGCCCTTGATATTTAACTCCATTGTAGTGATGCTTGGGAAATCCCAGTTGACCACCAGTGACACATTTGTCTCAGAAATGCAAAGTACATCATCAAGCAGTTTTTTTTTTTACAGCCTCAAAGTGCATTATGCTGGATTTTGTCAGTTCTGTTGACTACAAGAGGCCAATGTCTGAGAAAAGTTGGGAAGATACAACATATATATTTTTCTGTGGACATAAAAACAAGGTGGCTGTAACACTAATACAGTCAGCTAGATGATAGGTGTATGTGTTCCAGTGTTTCTGGAGGAGAGCTGTTTGACTTCCTGGCCCAGAAGGAGTCTCTGAGTGAAGAAGAGGCCACCCAGTTCATCAAACAAATTCTTGAGGGTGTGAATTACCTCCACTCCAGGAAGATCGCTCACTTTGATCTCAAGGTATGTCCAGTAAATGCATGCTAATGGAAAACCCATGTTGTTTTGTTAGCTTGTGTGATAGCACCAACAGTTTTGTTGTGTCATATCAAATACAAAGGATTTTTGTCATGGGATATTTTTGAAAACTAACTAAGAACGAATTGGTTAAATTTATCTTTCACAATGTACTCTACTTCAAGTGACAAAATATTTTTTAATGCTTCAAGAGGATGTTTTTCATGATTCATTCAACATCATATTTTAATGGCAGTAATCGGAACTTGAATATTATGCCAGTTTTACCTTGTTTTCAGACCACTCTCTTGCTAAGAAACTGCATGTATATGAAGTGAAAATCAAAATGGGAATCATCCTATAGGAGGACCATGTTAGGCTGTCATATTTTGGATTTCTGCCTATTTCAGAACACCTTAAATGACAAAGAAATTAATAAGCATTAGGGACCACATGGAAAAGGTTATTCTGTCAGCTGAAGACAATCCAAGTGTTTTTTTTTTTTAGGTGTAATGGTGAGTAAAAATGTAATTATCTGTGATGAAGGCATGCTGTCAGCTGCCATTGCAGCACTCACTGGTGTTTTGAGTAATGAATGAGTTTTTGACCGCCTGAAGTCATGTGAATTGTCATCCAGTTTAGAGTTTGAGAAATATTCTTTTTAAAACATCACTAGAAAGCTAAAAATATTTGTTTTTGGTTAATGTTCTGGATTAGTCATATCCAAGTCTGTTCTTTCTGTCACTCAGAATCAGAACTGGTTGGCAGTTGGCTGCCACAAGTAGCTTTTCTGTGAACAGGTTACGTCAGTGCCGTCTCGAGACACACAAGAGCCCCCAGAAACTCTTTTGGGGTCCAAATAGGTATTGGTCCAAAAGATGAAACACCTGTCTGAGATAAGACCAGGGATGTCACAGGAACTTGGTACTTGGGTATCAAGTTGATGCCAGTAGTCCAAAAATAGGATGTAACCCATTTTTTATATGGCATCATAGGTGCTGGATGTATTTATTTAGATTTAGTATTTAGATAAGATAAGATAAGATAAGATATTCCTTTATTAGTCCGACGGTGGGGAAATTTCACACATCACAGCAGCAAAGTGGATAGCAAGATACAAAGCACAATTTACACAATAAACAGTACATACAGATAACAGTACCAAGAGCAATATAAACACTGTAAACAAGGAATGTATAAAAATACTATGTGAACAATTTAAACCACAGAAGAATTTAGATTTAGCCTTCAGCAGTCCGTCACATATTCTTCCATAACTGGTGGGGGCAGTATATGTCCGGTTTACGGTTGTCCAAGTGTGTGCTGAAGAAGAGACAAACATACGTGAAATATCGCTACTCCAAGGGCTTTTATCATTTCTCTATTTTGTGCCTCTTCATCTCCTCTCTCCTCCGTCCTTCTGCCTTGACCCAGAAATTGATCTCAACACACCATCTTTAAGGATGTCTCAACTCCTAAAATGCATCTGGGGGAGAGAGGAGCAAGAGAGGAGGCTCACTGGAGGAGCTATGAGCGAGGAGGCACAGATTTATCCTTTGTGGACATCTTTCCAGTTTTTTTAATGAATGACGTTGAGTGGAGTTTGTGGAGTGGCCATTCTTCCAGAAAATGTGTTTAATTGCGTTAAACTCCACATATATAGACTAAGGAATGATTTTAAAATTTATACCACCTCTCTGCATTTGATTTCTGCTTTGCCAGCTGTTGATGGCAGTCTGTTTGTACATTGTCAATGGCAATGGGATGAATCCAGTGACAGTGTGCCTCTAAATGTTTGCTGTTCCTTGTGGTGTTACTTTGCCATGTACAATGAAAATCAGGCAGCAAATATTATGATGGCCCTTGGTTAATATTGAACAATACTACTGGAGACAATAAAGTAGTAGGACCTGTTACATAGTGTATATTCTTACTATCAAAGTCTCAAAAGCTAGTAAATGTTGCTAAGAGAGTAGAATTAGAGAAGATCATGTTAGAGATCAGAAGAAGGTTGTAATGCAGAAACCTAACTGCTTCTGGAGCTACAGATAGACTTTCATGAAGCCACAGACCCGCATTTGAAGTATTTTTTCCCCCTAGATTTCTGATTTTGTCAAAATGTTCAAATATTCACTCATACAGTATTTGTATTACAACAATTTCTGGTGAATTGACTAATAACAAAATTAACTTAAGTCTTCATTTTACTGATGAGACCTCCTGGAAGCCTCTCAAGAACCCCTGGGGTCCCCTGACCATATGTTGAATATCACTGACCCAGACAAGGTGCATTATCAGCTGAATGCCAGCACTGAGTAAGGATACAGTTCCATCTAGTGATGGCAGAGAGGCATGCAGAGCTGAACACAGGAAGGCCACTAGGAGGGAGGAACACTGGACACAGTAAAATTGAAGCAGAGTGTGGATTATCACAGGCAAAACTCAGATGCATTAGCATCATAATCTCTTGGGAGTTGCTCCACCTCTTCCTTAGGGAGGTCCACTTCGGAGCAGAGGCTGGTGGGAACTGCGTGATTTGTGATTTGATCAAGGCATCAAGACTTGAAATTGGATTATTCAGTTGAAATGCAGACTCTCTACTAGTTATGCTACCCTGCTGCTGTTTTTTTGTTATTCCCACTGCTACCGGCTTTTTAAATCACTTGTGTGCTCTTTTTACTTAACATATTATTATCCTCTGTTATTACTGGCATCTCTCATTATTGTGTGAAGTATGATCTATGTATCATGCTATTTCACAAGAGTTGAACTGTTTTTTCTTATTGATTGGACAATGCAGTGCAACAAGTTAAAAAAAGAAAAGGAAAACAAGGCCAAATTAAAAAATGTCTAAAGTATTCCTTTTCTGTTGTTGTTTCCTTTTCTGTATCTTCTCTCTTGTTATTTGTAGGGTTTATTTTATTCATTAGAGTAAAGATCACCAGCTAATCTGCAGGGATGTGAAGGAATACTATCAAGGCATACCATTTCTCTCTCTCTGATCTGCAGCCTGAAAACATAATGCTCCTGGACAAGAATGTGCCCTTGCCTAGAATCAAACTCATTGATTTTGGCCTCGCCCACAAGATCGAAGCTGGGGTTGAGTTCAAGAATATCTTTGGAACTCCTGAGTTTGTAGGTAAGGCAATTTCATGTGTTAACCTTATTGTTTTAACTTCTATTTTTTCAATCATTAAGCTAATTCAGTTCAACTTAATTATAATAATATAATAATAGAAAAAACATTTAACAATACCAAAATGGAGTGCAGGAAGGTAAGGATAGAGTAAGGGATAAACTAGCCCCTGAAGCATTGCACAGTTTCTCCTGCAATCTTTTTGCCTTTCTCAGCACCAGAGATTGTTAACTATGAGCCACTCGGATTAGAGGCTGATATGTGGAGCATAGGTGTCATTACCTACATCCTGTAAGTAAACCATGAAAACTGTTGACTTAATCTCACCCTCTGCTACCCATAACTGATATGATGTAACTGACTTTAAACAAGGTGATAAATTACACTTCCTATAATGTTGCATTTCAGGCTGAGCGGTGCTTCACCCTTCCTGGGCGAGACCAAGCAGGACACACTGGGGAACATCTCAGCTGTAAATTATGAGTTTGATGAGGAGTTTTTCTGCCATACCAGTGAGCTGGCCAAGAAATTCATCAGCCAGCTGCTGGAGAGGGATAAAGCGTAAGAGCTCAAGTGTAACATAGAGAGGCAAATTCCTCTGGGAAATTTTGTCTCAGTACAATATGAGAAAGTTAATATGTTTGTTAGAATATTTTAACACAAATCAGAATAATATGATCCCTTTGTGATTATTGTAGTTAAGTGACTTTCATTGTGCACACTGTTTGTCTTTCAGGAAAAGGCTAACAATCCAAGATGCTCTTAATCACCCATGGATCAAGGTATTTAGAATGCTTTCATTTCATATTTATGCAATTTAGCATGAATCTGTCAATATATGTATGTACTGCGCAATTAGAAAGTATTCAGTCCCTTGGTTTTTCTGTATTTGGTGTTGCTACAGCCTGAATTAAAAATGGATTAAAGTCCTTTTAATTCATATTTCTTGTACAAATCTGTATCTGTACAAATTCTTGTATCTGAAAATCTGAAACATGTTAGCCAGTAGGTTTTTGGATGTCAGAAGTGCACAGTAGAGTTCTGAGACAGAAATACACTATATTACCAAAAGTATTCGCTCACCCATTCAAATGATCAGAATCAGGTGTCCTAATCACTTGGCCTGGCCACAGGTGTATAAAATCAAGCACTCAGGCATGCAGACTGTGAAACAAGACATTTGTGAAAGAATGGGCCGCTCTCAGGAGCTCAGTGAATTCCAGCGTGGAACTGTCATAGGATGCCACCTGTGCAACAAATCCAGTCGTGAAATTTCCTCGCTCCTAAATATTCCACAGTCAACTGTCAGCTCTATTATAACAAAATGGAAGCGTTTGGGAACAACAGCAACTCAGCCACGAAGTGGTAGGCCACGTAAAGTGACGGAGAGGGGTCAGCGGATGCTGAAGCGCATAGTGCAAAGAGGTCGCCAACTTTCTGCACAGTCAATTGCTACAGAGCTACAAACTTCATGTGACCTTCAGATTAGCCCAAGTACAGTGCGCAGAGAGCTTCATGGAATGGGTTTCCATGGCCGAGCAGCTGCAGCCAAGCCACACATCACCAAGTGCAATGCAAAGCGTCGGATGCAATGGTGTAAAGCACGCCGCCACTGGCCTCTAGAGCAGTGGAGACGCGTTCTCTGGAGTGATGAATCACGCTTTTCCATCTGGCAATCTGATGGACGAGTCTGGGTTTGGAGGTTGCCAGGAGAACGGTACATTTCAGACTGCATTGTGCCGACTGTGAAATTTGGTGGAGGAGGAATTATGGTGTGGGGTTGTTTTTCAGGAGCTGGGCTTGGCCCCTTAGTTCCAGTGAAAGGAACTTTGAATGCTTCAGGATACCAAAACATTTTGGACAATTCCATGCTCCCAACCTTGTGGGAACAGTTTGGAGCGGCCCCTTCCTCTTCCAACATGACTGTGCACCAGTGCACAAAGCAAGGTCCATAAAGACATGGATGACAGAGTCTGGTGTGGATGAACTTGACTGGCCTGCACAGAGTCCTGACCTGAACCCGATAGAACACCTTTGGGATGAATTAGAGCGGAGACTGAGAGCCAGGCCTTCTCGACCAACATCAGTGTGTGACCTCACCAATGCGCTTTTGGAAGAATGGTCAAAAATTCCTATAAACACTCTCCTCAACCTTGTGGACAGTCTTCCCAGAAGAGTTGAAGCTGTAATAGCTGCAAAAGGTGGACCGACATCATATTGAACTCTATGGGTTAGGAATGGGATGGCACTTCAGTTCATAGTATGAGTAAAGGCAGGTGAGCGAATACTTTTGGTAATATAGTGTATGCTCTATAGACATAAGGAATTATACAAAACCTCCATTTAATAATGCATTTTGACTGCATTCATTGAACAATGAGTGGAGTCCAAATATAGGCAAATAACTGAGGAGAGCCTGCTTCTGATGGCCAGTGACCTTAGATTGGAATGAGGGACAGTGACCCTAGGCATGCAGCCAAATCAACACTCGAATGGGCTCAGAGCAAGAATGTAAAAAAATCTGTCAGTAACAAAAGCAGCAACAAACTGTCTCTGTCTTACGCACGCACACAAATACACAGACACACACACACATGGCAGCTTCTGTTGAACTTCTGTCCATAGCTACTTGTCATGTCTTTTTTGTGTTTCTTGGACAGGATGTAACTTAAACTTATTTTCACTATACAACCTGTTGTATAATGACAGATAAACTTCCTTTAATGTTGTGTACTCAAGACTAACCACCACAATAAGTGGTTCACTATATAATAAGAAAGAATAGGAAGGAAACTGCAGGTAAAATTGTGGGAGGAAGATTGAAATGCAACACTGAGTGTTGATTGAAGGACCATTAAGACTCAGCTAACAAAAAATGTGGAATAAGCATGGAATTTATCAGTGAGTGAAGCGGACGATGAGAACCATATAGATTCAAGGATCAAATTACATGCTTTTTATGCATTTTTTGTCAGTTGAGTCTAAAGGGTTCTTACTTCTATTCCAATTTATGTATTCACCTTTAATTTATAAATTGCAAATTAGAGCAAGTTTCTTGCCACAAAACACATAATAAGCTGTAAACAGCTTCTCATAAGCCCCCCTAACCCAACCCTAAAAGACGGATGGAGCCCAATCCATAGTCCCTGCCCCAATCTTTAATCACAAGAGACAAAAGTTCACCTTTACCAAATCCAGAATAGAGATATGCACTGCAGTAAATAGCTGACTTAACTGACTGACTTTTGAAAAGTTTTAAAGCATGTTTTCATTTTATGGGGTTGAATGCTTTCTGAAAGTGCTGTATAGTTGTGGATTGCTCCAAATGTGTGTCTATTTTAATGTTATGTCAAAGAAAAGCACTAAACAATGACTGACTGTTGCATAATCCCTGAGATGCAGGGTTAGTCGTCGCTCAATGACATCTGAAACCATGGGAAAGATCATGGTGGTCTTGCCTTGCATGTCAGATGAATAAAGTTCAATACATCCTGTTATGGACTTTTTCCACAATGCCATGTGATTAATGTTGACTTATGTTCTGTTTGGCTTCAATATGCACATGCAAAAAAATACATCTGGAGTGCTTTATTTGTTGTTTGCAATGTATCCCCTGGACTTATTTCTCACTGATGTACCTGCATAGTAGCATGAGCCCCCGTATCAATGCATGCCCATGCTTCTGTGGACAAGATTTAATGACTATCCCTTCCTCTAACCTTAAGTCTAATGAGCACAAGGAAGAAAACAAATCCCTCGAGCCCAAGAAACGTGAGCGGCGCCAACTAAAGACCAAGCGACTTAGAGAGTACACCATCAAATCCCACTCAAGCATGCCACCCAACAACACCTATGTGAACTTTGAGCGCTTTGCCGAGGTCGTGGAGGACATTGGCCAAATGGAGAGCTCCTTCAGCAGCCTGGCAGCATCCCATGACTCTCTTCAGGAGGATATTGATGCCTTAGTTTCTATATACAATGACAAGGAGGCCTGGTACAAGGAGGAGAGCGAAGGTGTACGCCATGAGCTCTCACAAATCCGCTACGAATTCCGCAAGGTGGAGGCCATGAAGAGGAATGTGCAGGATGACATGAGGGCGTTTGGCGCCAGCCTCAATGCCATCAGCAGCCGCTACCAGGAAAGAAAGAACCACTTTGATGCTCTGCGGCTGGAGCTTAGCAATGAGCTGAAGTGGGTGCAGGAGGTGGTGGGTTCATTTCCTGTGGATGAAAGTGGTGGTGGAGGCTACCCAAACTGTAGCTTCTCCACCGTCTTCAACAACGATGTCAATGAAGCCCTGAAGGAGCTGCTGAACCGGCCCTGTGGAGGAGAGCTGCTCACTGGGATCAACCTGGACTTCACTGAAACTGGACAGCAAAGATAGTACTAAGTAGGGCACAGTTAATCAAAAGATGATCCAAATCACAATGCTGACAACTGCAAGACCTTCACTGTAAGAGGCTACAAGTTTTTTATTGTTTTGTTTTGTTATATCAGTTGTGTGTCTGGTACTAGAAATAATATTTGACAAAAAATAAAGTTGCACATCAGAGAATACAAGCCTCAAGCAATTGTATCTCAGTTTTCTCCACCGAATTGTATTTTGTGAAAATAATATGTATAAATAGCTGTACCAACGTGTCACAATTCACATGCATCAGTGAAAGAAGTGCAGTATGATTACTTCTTAGTAGTGCTACCCTGCTGCGTCAAAGACAAAGCAATGAAAACAGGCAGATCCTGCATTCATTCATGTCTTTCTATGTAATGATAAAGATGATGAAGGCAGTCATCTCTATCAGTGTACAGAGATTTTCCTTTTAACTGTTGGGAAACTGTTGATTTTCAGACAAATGGATTGGTGATAGCCGCAGTTGACATTTAAAAGGCAATGTTTGATTTTAAGTGCATGTACACAGTATTGTGTACTCTGTAAATTTGGGTTAGAGTGTAGCTCCCATAACAGTTTCTCCATGACGGATGTGTGTGTGTGTGTGTGTGTGTGTATGTGTGTGTGTGTGAGCACATGTAGAAAATAAAATGAGCTGTCATGAGTGAGCTTGTAAATGACCTTGTTAGCAGAACTTTGCTATTTTATGAGTAAGATCAATGTTGGGCCAAAAGGCTCATGTAACATGATGAAACTTGCAGACACCCTTGACCTAGTGCCAATATGGTGCAAACTGTGTGTCAGCCATGATGCCAGTTGCTGAGATGTTACATCAAGAGGTATGCTTACATGAAACAGCTGACTGTGACCAACAAGAAGGTGACCAGGAGAGCTGCAACATGGAGGTGAGGCAGCACCTCCTGAAATCAACACCCTGAGAGCTCAGTTCCACACCATATGTAGATATCCTCTGCTATTTTGAGCGTGCATATGAATTGAAAGGAGTCATACAAATCAAAGTCTAAAGAATTACTGACCAATACTTACGGCAAAAGTACTGGATGAACTGAATAAATATCCTGCTATGCATTACACCGTAAATTATCTTACATTGAGGAATTTAAATGCATTTTAGGACTGTTGTAGTGTTCAATTCTGTACACAGTCATGTAGAGTCTTTTATAACTATATTACTTTGAACGTAATGCCATCCTGGCTGCATAACGGGAAAGGCGCTGCACTTTGGTACAGTATTGAGATACTTGCCAATTTTGATTCCAGGGGACTTTACACTCTGGCTCACTACATTTCAAAGCAATTATTTTACTTTTCATTTAGCATTACCTGCAGTCACTTTTAATTTTTAAGAGAACGATTCAGCACACTAAACATGATTAGGATATAAAAAAATTATGCATGTTCCAACAGAGAAGCGGTTGTATGTGAAAGGAGGGTATGCATACCAGAGCCATTAACCCAAGTCACTCAACCCAAAGAAGACAGAAAATTCTTCCAAGTCATTTTCAGCGGCCTTTTACTGATTATATATAACTGTCTTCTTGTTTTCACATCACTCTGAGAGCTCAGCTCAGTGCCCTGAATATTAATAACAGGACGGTTTCTCATACCATTCTGTGCGTCATAATGGTTAGAAAATGTTTTCCTGCACAAATCTTCCCTGCAAAGGATCTGTATTGAAAGGCTAATGTGTAAGTCATTTTTGTTTAAGTGAATGGCAGCTAAGCTAACAAAAGCACCCAGTGAAGCTTTATAGTTAAGTTGACATTGGCAACACCATACATTGCATTTGAGACTACTTCCCCCTCCAAATGTCTCATCTTAGACACACTTGAAGAAAGCAACTTATCAGCAGCTGTCTGTACTTTTAGGGAAGTTGAACTAACAGAACTGACCCCAGAGGCCTTATGGACAGAAGTAACAACAGGATGTCATGTTTCCTTGCTACTTTAGAGGGCAGCACACACACTATGAATGAGGATAGGTTTAACCCTCTATAGGGCACTCATTGAAATACTTTGACTTTCAAAAAAAGCAACCCTAGACTGTTATTAGTGAACATGGCATGACTTTATTACTTTTATAAAATTTTTCAAAAAATTTCATTTTCCTCTAGAAAATCAAGGCCAATGAGATTGGTCAAATACAACAATCATGTGACCTGGGATGTAAAGCAATCTTTGCTGATTGGCTGGGTGAAGACCAAATGATTATTGAACTCACTGAGACAGGGGATCGGCATGATATGTAAAATTTTTGAAATTACCAAAAATAGTCACTTGCCCGATAAAGGGTAGACAGTGTGACAGTTAAACAGTGTGAAGGCATTTGCTTAATGTTGTTTGTGACTTCACATGTATCATATTGGTGGGATTTGTCACTTACAGCAATGCAATCATTCCCAGAGAATTTAATCTCTGAAAAGTCTTTGTGAACATTTGAGCATGCTTATTTGTGCCAGACACTTAAAAATTGTTCTCATTCTCCAAACCCAAAATAAATCCTCATTTTGCAACTACTGTTTGACCCAGGTCTGGTGTTATCCTACCTGGCTCTTAATGAAGTTCAAAAAGCTTAGTATTGTACCTGCAACCTATGGTCCTATATTTTTTCACCCCAAAATTCTGTGGTGAAAGCTAATTTAAATCTGCTACATGTGGTTACCTTGAGTATTACTGTAGATAATTTCCTCTCTCCTCTGCTAACCCTTTTAGAGACTGTGTCCTAGTGCAGGCCACAGTCTGCCAGACTGTGTGTGTGTGTGTGTGTGTGTGTGTGTGTGTGTGTGTGTGTGTGTGTGTGTGTGAAACACAGAGACAAAATAAATTAACAATATCAACATCTTTATTTAGCATTTTTTTAAAACAGTATCACAGAGGGCTTATCAAAAGACAGAGCAGTGACAAATACAATTCAGCAAGATAAAAAATGACAGATGTGACTCAATGATACAGCTACACCAGAACTAAATGAGCAAATCAACAGGCAATGGGGAAAACAAATTCAATATAAGTATGGAACATACTTTGACTGAGATACTACTAAACTATTAGTTCTCATAACCCTGTAAAAGGATTACAGCAGCCACAAAATGCTAAGCACTTCTTTCATTTAAAAGTTAATTCCATGACCATCTCCACCACTGGCTTATGTTTATTTAATTAGGCTGAAGATGTTGTGCCATCAGTAAACTGACTAAGCTTATGAGACTTAAACACAGTATGGCTGAAGATGAGATATAAGAAGCATTTTGAGGCCATGGATAGTTCCTTTTCTTTGGTTTCGTTTGTAAATATGATAAGCAGCAAACAGGATGTGTATTTTGAGATAGGATGGAGAGTGCAAAATTTTTAGGTTCTTTGGCTGGGCCTCTTACCATCTGCATGGCCAAGATAACCGCCATAACACACCATTCTTTATTAAGGCACTCTCTGACACACCAGTTTTTTCAGCAGTCGCATAATTTATTAGAAACTGTATGTAAAACTAAAAGCAACACAGTTGGAAAATTTGGTTGATTCCACACTAAATCCTATAGGACTATGATATTATTATTATCATTATTATTTTTAAAGATCTTTACTGTTGAACCAAAGCAAACTATATGTAAGTCTGCCTTCTCCCAGAACCACAAGCCAAGCAGGGAGGCTTAGCTAAGATAACAGATTGCATCATGCATTGACGAGCATGACATGGGCAAAATACAACAGTAGTGAAATTGAGTTATTATGCCTGCAGCTGACCATTGACCATGCAAAAACTACAGTGTGTTTTGGCTCTTTGTCGCTGTGGACCTGACTGTAGGGGTGAACCTGGTGAAAGACACACACACACACACACACACACACAAACACACAGAGAAAAGGGGGGATTATGCAGTATAGTATATAGTTTAGTTCCCACTTATTTGTATTTATTGCAAGTGTTTTTTTTTTTCCTATGTTTTCCTTTTAACTTATCTGTATATATCTGTATCTGTGTATATAGTTTTAAAAGCAAATCCTCTATTTAATGTACACTTTTTGTTGTTTTTATTTCACACTTACTTTGGCAATATTAACGTCCCACGCCAGTCCCTTTGAACTGAACTGAACTGAACTGGACAGAACACGGAGAGAGAGAGAGAGAGAGAGAGAGAGAGAGAGAGAGAGAGAGAGAGAGAGAGAGGGAGGGAGGGAGGGAGGGAGGGGAGAGAGCGAGCCGGGCTGCTGCTACGTCACGGCGCTGGGCTGGGGCTCGCTCGGGGTTGGGAGGAAACGCCGCTGCCAGGACTCATTGCAGTGGAAGGCAGAGGAGAGGCGGGCCGGGGGGCATACAAATCTATGCTTGACTCTGTCCCCCTCCACTGTAACGTTATCCAAAGCGTTCGGATATTGACTTAACTCCTTATGTTTGTGCAATGAACTACATTTACGCTGCTGCTTAGGCACCAAGCCAAGAAAAGGAGGCCTTTCACAGTTGCTGGTAAGCGAAGGTTTTATTCTATTTAAAGCTGGGAGGCTAGCAAGCTAACGTTAACCTGCTTGATGCTATGATACAGCAGATAAGCTAACCCTGGCTATGATTAGCTAGCTAACATGATAGAGAAAGGCCCCTTTTTGAACAGGTAAGGTAAACGGTGGCTAGCCGTGGCTAGGTACTGTAACTGTAACTTTACTGTACATAAGGATGCAACGTCAACGTCGAGCATTCTGTGCTTTGCTAACTAGACAACGTTAGCTAGCGTTAGCAAACGATAACTATAGTTGATAGTCGTATTTATTGTTTTGAAAACAAACTGTCGCTAGATTTGAGATCCACAGCTGACGCTGGCTGTTGTAGCCAGTGAGGTTTACTTATTGAACGCCTGTCTAAAATGTTTGCTATCTTTTCGCTAACGAATGTTGGTGATTTATCGTGCTTTGTGTGACATCTTTGCGTGAATTGTATTCTTGCATATAACCTGACACAGCAACCAGGTTAGCTAATCACTCGGCTTATCAGCCAGCTGTGTCATGGTAGCAGCTAACGTTATCTGCCGGCTAATGTTAGCTAACAACCTCAGCCGGTCCATAACTAAAGCAGTGTTAGCGAGCTTCACTTCTGCAGAGCCCAAGTTAGCCCAAGGTGTAGCCGTCTTTAATGGCCGTCGATCAGCAGCAGCCGTCACCTGTGACTCCATCAATGACATTTTGAACAATGGAAACTGCCAGACTGTCTGTGCAAAGTTGCTCACCCCATGAATGAGTTTGGAGAAGAGCTGTGCTGATGGTGCTAAGGGTGATACTACAAAATGTCAGTGCTCAAAAATATTTACTTATGTAATGAATGTAGTTTACCCCAGGCTATTGTGAATTTTCATTGTCACTGGCATAAATGAGTATGATCTCTGAGTCAGTGTTGTACTGCACAGCTGCAGGGACACTTGGTGACTTTGATTGCATTGATTGCAATTTTTGCGGGATTGTGGGTACATCTGATCTGAATATTAGCCTGAAACAAAAGTTGATCTCAGAAGGAAAGCTGAAGGGATCATTAGATGTCCACAAAGGCAATTAACCTGTCACTGTAAACTGGACAGCTCTAGGTCCCACATATTGAGCACATTGCACAGTATATTCCTCAAGGTTTGAGGAATGGGGCCTTTGGGAAGAGCTATTTCTAATCACAAATAAGCAATGGAAAACTAAAAGCAAATTGAACGTTGATATAGAGTGTTGGGTTGGATTGTTAAACGGCTGTGACATGACTCCACATGACAGTGAAATATCCTCAGTTGTTGCTCTGTGTCACATGGGCTTCTCCAGTATAAAGTATTTGTGTCTCTACATTCCCTTCCATAGCATGGCAAAACAGCTCCCAAAATGCAAACAAAGCGTATTATGCCAATATAAAATACAGCAAATCTCAGTATATACAGCACAGCATGCTATGAAGATCGCACTGACTTTTGCAGCTCTGTATTGTAATGTGCCTCCAGACTTATCTGTGCATCTGAAATGCAGTTTTAGCATAGCAATTGTTCGCTCCACTGTACGATTCTTGCCCTTGCTAATAAGTCTACGTTGAGTTATTGGCATAATATATGGCATAATAAGCCATGTGTGTAATAGGTCTATGGATATCCACCCATCTAGCGCTGCAGGGATGGCAGAATTTGCCAGGTGATTAGCATTACACTGAGATTTTAGATGTGGTCCATGGGGCTCTTATTGCAATGATTCAATCTTAACCAAAGTAGCAACATCCCATTTTACGTCCCTCCCATTTTAGTGCGCCACCCCCCACACCCCTGCGACAAGCCGGGTGTGCAAGCACAAAAATATTATATGAACAGGCAATGCATGTTTCCAGCTCATGAGGATACCTAACTGTTGTAGCACTGAATGTGGTGGTCATTGGGTACCCGCAATCGCAGGACCCTAAAGACAGATAGCTAGATAGATAGAGTACTTTATTGATCTATAGGAGTGGAGATTATGTTGTTGCAGCAGTCACAGTATCACAAAGACAACAGCACAATAAACAGAACAGGGGATCAGTCCAGGGCCCCCTCAAAAAAAAAAAAAAAAAATACAGTCCACCTTTGGACACTGGTAGATATCAATATGTGATGCATTCTATGTAATGTATTCCAGGAGTGTTTTTGTAACGTTTCCTGTCAAAGATGAGTGTATATGTGTGTTGCTATATAGCCAGCTGATGAACTGTTTTGTGAACACAGGTCCTGTCAGTGGTCACACCTCAGAACACAGCATGTGCTGTGGCTGCATTGAATTTAGTTCTATTGTGGCCACTGTCAAATTGGTATCTCTGCCTCTTCTACAATGGATTTCTCCCTGTGTAATTGTTGAACACTGCGAAATGGCTGCTTTAGACAGAAGGTTTTGCTTTTTGATTGTGAGGGACTGAGACCAAAACCGGATATTTGCCATTATATTTTAGCTGTGTCAGAAATATCTTGACATGAATGTGATTCACGTTTTCCACAAGAATAAAAACAAAAACTCAGCTATCAAATAAGAAAACACGTCCATAAATGCATCACCAGCCGTTGGCAACAGTGTTAAAGTATTTCAGGGTATTCCTAGTTTGACACACTGTGTTGCATCTATCCTCTAGCTAATAGTAGTGATACATGCTTTACATAGTAATGAGAGGAGTTTGTCAAAGGTGGTTCAGATGGATGTCCTTCAGGCAGTGGCAAATAGACGAAAGATATGCACAGACGAAAGAGGCATTTCACTGCCCCATTTGTTAATACCTGAGAGTTGTCAATGTGACATTTATTATTATTATCACTTTTACTTTCAATTAACTACCTTAAAATTAGGACTGCATGATGTTGGAAAAAAACTGAAATTGATTGTTTTTTCCCTGTGATATATACTGTGATATGAAAAAATACTAGAAGATTTCACCACATACAGACAGTATGTTATTCATGTAAAGATAGACCTATAGCTACATTTAACAATCATAGTGTTCATAATTTGGTTATTTTAAAAGCCCCCCTCTGACTTCTACCATATTTGGTTCAGTCCTCTGCCACCCCTCCAGAAATCAGATTAGACTACCTTTTGGTTTCACATGTGCAACACGAGACTGGTATGGGCACATGGAGGGAGTAAAGGTGGAGAGGTATTTGGGAAAAGCAACATGTGTCTCATAATAAGCTTTTCAAATGGACTTACAAGCTGCAGTTGTGTTATTTACATGTAATCTACCATTTCTAGCACTGTATGCTGAACCTGTATGGTGGAAGTTAAGCAATTCTCCTGATGCGGTTGAGGATGGTACAACTCAAAGTCGAGCAAAACACAGGTTTATTTAAATGCTGATCTAGATATTGCCCGTGTTGTGTGTTAAGTGTTTCTTACCTCACGGCTTGGTAATGGGAGTACACCAGGAATCCACCAAACACCAAAATAGACAGTGCTCATTTTTGGGTTGTGGTCATGACATTTTTGACTTAATTTTCTTTATTTGACATTGCACATCCTATAATGTGAGTATTGCACATAAGCACATTGCCATGTTGATGTGCAAACACTTTATCGAGCAGCTAATAAACCACAAAGGTAACTGCACCTGTTAGAAAAAGCCATGATTATGACTGGTGAAATTGGAGGCCATTTTTCCATCTTACTGACTGAATTTTTTGAGAAGATTATTATTTGGTCTTTCATTAAAAGTCCTAAAACGTTAATATAAAATATCATGGCAGTGGCTGTCAGTATGTTAATGTATTGAGTGGGAAAGAAGTGCCATATTAAACTATATGCTGCTGCTCTGTGATGTTCGGAGGCTCTGCAAATAATGACCTACTATACATCTTGTACATCAGACTTAAGCATGTGGCTATCTCATGTATGACCCAATCTTGCCCTCTCGCTTTGTGGTGTGGTCACAGCCAAGGGTAAGGCAAAGTCCATTAACAGTAGCCTAACTAAATGAGCAACATGTTTAGATAGTCTTAAGGCTCTTCCAGTTTGTGAGGGCATGAAATTCAAATCTTCTTTTTGCCCAATAGTTTTTCACCTGCCAAGTTGTGAAAAATCTGCAAAATTGCAGTGTCATTCTTAAAGCTTTATTCTGTTTCCAGTGTGTCATAGAAGGGTGTGGAGTAACCAGCCAGAGAAAGTAGCCCCCCTTTGCATACAAGTGTTCTCTCTAGGAATTTTTGTGTTTCATTTTTCTTGATAATTGAAGGGATGCTATAACTCAGGTAACAAGGTGATCTCCATTAAATGGGCCATGGGACAATTCTAAGAGGACTGCAAGTGTATAAGAAGGCAGAAAAAATATTATTTTTAGTGTAATGAATATTAGGTACAGCGCTTTTACTTTGAACTCCGACTCCTTACTGCAGCATGTAAGTGACAGTAGTTTCCTCCATTAAGAGGAAACTATAGTCAAAACTTAAGGCACGTCAGTTATCAAGTTTCCCCTCCATCGGTAGAAGTCAGGCTTCTACTGGCCGTGGTACTGCAGCCACTGGGATGAGCTCTGCCCGTCAGCTCGGGGCAGAACTTTGTCAGACACCTCGGTGACCATTGGCAGTAGTTTTTTCTGCCACTTTGTAGAGGGACTATGTGCAGTGGATGTGTTTTTTTCATGTCATTATATCAGTGGCAGTGTTGCCATAAAAAGAGGCACACTTCAATGACCATGTTGAAGAGACTGCAAAGTTTTTATTCTTCTGAGTGTTGTAAAAGACGTTGTGTGTTTACTGATGGCCCTATGATGGGATTTCTCCATCGGAAATCAAGCTACAGATTATGGCATGACCATTGTGGAGGAAGAGGGTATTTTCACCTCCCTTTCCCCCTTCTTTATCTGTACCTGTCTTCCCCCACTACCACCTTCTATTGTTATCATGTAAATTTCCCTCCAAGAACCCCCACAGATCATTCCTTGATTTTACTCTGGTTTCATCTTTTCTGTGTCCGATCAATTAGAACTCTCTACTGTAAAGAGCAGTCCACTCTGTTTAGGTATAAATTTGTAAGTGCCCATTCTAGGGGTCTCCTCTTTTCTGGTACCAAGGGGCCATGGATATCAGCATGTCTCTATGTTCATAACAGTTGTTTAATTCTTTACCTACAAATTGTCTATCAAAATAAATTTGTTAAAGGAAAACTATTGGCTTCTTCCTCCAGTTCCACGACACCATGCTATATTTAGATTTTTACACGAAAGTGGGAATAAACAGTTCCCCAAAGTGCATGATTCACTGATAGCAGTCAAGAGGAAATATAAGGTTTTGGAGCCTTAAATCAATCTCTAGTTGCTGTTTTCCCTGTCCCTGTGTGAACTGTGACTTCATGATGGACAAATGTGGATCCTGAGGCAAAACCAGCACCAAGGCCTCAAATTAAGTGTCCATATTAATAGTTGAGTGATAATTTCAAAATTCAGAACACTTCCTTTAAGTTAGCATTGACTTTTGGTTAAAAATACTAGAATTTACACCTGTGCATACATTGCTGCTTCATCTGAAAAGATTCAGATTGCAGTAATAGTAACAGTAATACATTTTCTCATTGACAGAGATGAGCCTATTTTTTCTCCTGAATTGAAGCTCAGTGACACAACTTACAAAATATTTTATCTTCTAGCTTTTAAGTTTGATTTGCCCAGCAAAACAGGCATGTTTTTATTTAAACAGTTTTATTATGCTTCATGGTTGAGGCCTCCTTTAAGTAACAGTAGTCATCCTTGTGGTATTAGCACAGTTAACAAAGTAGTTGGAGTTGACTTTTAACAAACAGGGGTGCTCTTTTGCTTAACAGGCAAACTAGCATTAACCAGCTAGTTAAGTCCTCCAAAAAGAATGTATGCTCACTGTAGGTGTACTTCTGTGGATGAACTTGACTGTGATAAGAGGTTTTTGTGCTCTCATATGACGTACTTTTAATTTTCCCAATGTTGTGCTACAAAGTGCTCTATTTCAAAGCTGGTGTTAACCTGGTGTTAGGTGCTAACCTCACCTAACATTGGCGAGTTGTAAATTTCCTGGTTTGGGATTTTCATGGTCTAAATTGAGCAGCGAGACGGGTGGAGTAGCTCAGCTGGGAGAGTTTCTTATGCAGATGAGCGGCCCTTTGCATTTTTGGAGCCACTCTCGTGTTAATTTCTAGTATCGACTTCACCCACCCAAATCAATGTACCTGTGCCATTTTCCAGGTGTTAGAGGTGCTATGGCACCCACCGCTTTCAAATCATATGTACTCCTTCATGAATGTTATACATTCTTATTTCATACTGATATATAGTCTCCAAACAATTGAGATGTCTACTAGCACATCAGAACTCTGATTTTGATTTGATTAAGGGGATAATACCAGTAAAGCTTGTATTATTGCCTTAAACATGCATAGGCCTACTTGGGTAGATTAAGGGCTGATTCTTCCAAGGTCCGGGGAAATATTTGTGCAATATATATTCATATTCGGGTCATGAATAGTCATATAGGTCTATTATGGATTGCACCTCCAACCATTAGATAAATGCTGGTGAATTATGTAGAGAGAAGCTGATTTGATTTGCACTTGCTGAAGTCCACCTAAACTCCATTTGTTAATAATGTATTCCTCATACTAATGATGTTGACCCCCCTCTTCCTAGATAATGCCAGGATAGTGCTTATTGCCAAGATAACAGCAATTTCATAACCAGTACTCTTATTGTGTGTGTAAACAATGTAAATAGTCTCTCAATACAAATGCCTAAAGTACTATACATGAATTTCAATAATCAACTTTTAAAGTCAAGCCATTTGCCTTTCGATAGATGACTTGAGGAGATCTCCTCTGTAATATCAAATATCAAGAAAGGCACTCTAAACATTTTTGAAACAAGAAGATATGCAGTAGTTTAAGTGAATGAATATATAAACATTAAAAGGTCTACTACGCTATTTTGAAAAGTTGCTATACCACTACAACGGCCCAGAAGTTGGCCCAAAGTCTCCAATGCCAATGTGGATAGAAGTAATAATCCTTCAGCTCAGAGTGGAAAGGCATACAATGTCGTTGTAGTTTTATTTTCTCTATGATCTTGTTGGATCAAAAGAAATGGCAGGTTTCTCCATATTTCAGGAGGACTTATCAACAATAAACATAGGGGATTACATGGAGCTTGATGACTTCACAACATGGAGTTACCACAGTCTAATCAGAAAACAGTAGGCTTTAGGCAAATTACAGCTGTACCTAAAGTATTTGGTAACATTTTATATTGGATATTATTTGTTGTTTTTAGAAATATAGTATAATGTAGCTAAATAATCTTGATGTATCAAGCACAATATAGAATAGCTGGTTGAGTGACTAACAGCTGATCATCAGCTGATTCTCTGATTGCCAAGTGAGAAGACACAGACGTCTGATCTGCTTTATGGACTGGTTCTGGACAACAGAGATGAAGGCAATGCACCTTGCCATGTAGTTCAACCCTCAAAACACATATGAGGTTAAGCTGTGATGGGGCCCTAATACTGTTCTCTTCTTCGTGTAGTGTTATTAACATTATTACATTGCTGATACAGTCCCTTTGTTTGTGTTTGCTGAATGATTGAAGCAATGTAAAGGCCAAACTATACCGGTGCCAAATGGTGCAAGTCGAAACAGCTGCCCATGTTATTTTCCATGTACAACCTCCTAACACTGTCCTGTTACCAGCCTTGCTGCCCCCGAAGAAAAATGCATTTCTTTACAGCTTAGAGACGGAAAGTAGGGGTTGATTTTCTAGTGATTGGCACCCTGTATTAGTAGAATTTTGCAAAATCTTATGTGGGAAAGTTTAAGCCTCCTGATGACGTTAAGATCATTATTTGAATAGCTCATCTCTACTGTACGTGTATTTTTATGTCCTGTTGGAGAAAGACTGGACATTGAATTTTATCATTCTCACTTGTTTGACTGTTGATCAACTTGATTTCAACATATTGTGTTATGTCCCCTCAATGTTGTCAGGACTGATGGCTCCAGAGTGACATGCCATGGCTTTGATGATCCCCCCGGTGAAACTCAAATGGCTGGAGCACTTGAACAGTTCATGGATCACGGAGGACAGCGAGTCCATAGCCACACGGGAGGGAGTTTCAGTTCTCTACTCCAAGCTGCTGGCCAACAAGGAGGTTGTGCTGTTACCTCAGCAGGTGCTGTGTCTGAAGGGCCCCCAGCTACCAGACTTTGAGCGCGAGTCCCTCTCCAGTGATGAACAGGAGCACTACCTCGATGCTCTACTCAACAGCCAACTGGCCCTGGCCAAGATGGTCTGCTCTGACTCGCCATTTGCTGCCGCCCTGCGCAAACGTCTGCTGGTGCTCCAACGCATCTTCTATGCTCTCTCAAATAAGTACCATGACAAGGGCAAGGTCAAGCAGCAGCAGCACTCCCCTGAGAACAACTCTGGCTCAGCTGATCTCCACTCTGTCAGCGAGCGGCCACGCTCTAGCACTGATGCCCTCATTGAGATGGGTGTACGCACAGGCCTCAGCCTGCTCTTTGCTCTACTGCGCCAGAGCTGGATGATGCCTCCTCTACCCAACCCTGGTGGAGGTTCTGAGGGCAACATAAACTTGTGCAATGATGTTATCCACACAGCCATTGATGTGGTTAGCTCCCTGCCACCCCTCTCCCTGGCCAATGAGAGCAAGATCCCGTCAATGGGCCTGGATTGCCTGGCCCAGGTCACCACCTTTCTCAAGGGAGTGACTATGCCAAACTCTGGGGCAGATATCCTTGGGCGGCGGCTTGCCTCAGAGCTACTGCTGGGTCTGGCTTCTCAGAGGGGTTCTCTGCGTTACTTGCTGGAGTGGATTGAGATGGCCTTGGCTGCCTCTGCTGTAGTCAGTACCATGGAGAAGAGCAAGGTGCTACAGAACCAAGAGGGGCTCATCGGCTATGATTGCTTCATGAACATCCTCATGCAGATGAGACGCTCACTGGTAAGTTTTTACCTAGCAAACCAACCAACATGTGCAGATATGAAATTTGTTTAGTGGGTTAAAGACAACGGTGCATCATCTTTTCAGGATGCAGCATTTCTTGCCTTATTCTCACACAAAAGAACAATTACCTATATTATTTTTCTCTCTGCTGAGTCGTCAAATTGGCTCCAAATGATCATGTTTTATCTATCAGTCTCAGTCAAATTAGGTGTGATTCACTCAGACATGGTTCAGCAGTTTTTTCTCCTCTCTAAAAACTGTAGAACCGACTTTGAAACTGATCGTGAGGAGCACAACAAAAGTCACCTTGATGCTTTTTAACTATACCATGATGATTTTAAAGGTTGATAAATAGATGGAACCTTTGTGTAACCAGAGACATTCAACAAATCAGTAATATCATATATTATTTTGTTACTTTGTCTGTTACAGTACCGCATACTGTTGAGTGGAATGCTTGTATTTCAGTTGGTGTCATCATAACTCATGCATTGTCTACATGTAACTTGTATTTTTCATCTGATTGTCTCAGGGCTCCTCAGCAGATCGCAGTCAGTGGCGAGAACCCACACGAACATCTGATGGCCTATGCTCCTTGTATGAGGCAGCACTTTGTCTTTTTGAGGAAGTAAGACTTTTAAGCATTGTTTGTTGTATGGTTACCTTGGATAATATGTAGATCCTTGTCCACCATAGAAAATCATGATTCAACTAACAGAGAAAATGTTATATTTTTGGAGTATTATGTCCTGTGTTTGTTAGCATACAACATTGATACCAACTCTGATGAACATTGATCTGTTTTTTTTTTCCCCTAGGTATGCCGAATGGCGTCAGACTACTCTCGCACCTGTGTTAGCCCAGATAGCATACAGACTGGTGAGGCACCCATGGTGTCGGAGACCTGCGAGGTGTATGTGTGGGGAAGTAACAGCAGCCACCAATTGGTAGAGGGTACTCAAGAGAAGATCCTTCAGCCCAAGTTGGCCCCTAGCTTTGCTGATGCACAGACAGTAAGAGAAAACAATCCTTTAGTCTGCAGCTGATCAGTGTGTGTATATGTTGAGAAAGAGGAACCCTCTGTTCTCCTTTATTCAATACAGGATAAGAATGATAACAATGAAAAACTGTCGCAAATTTCAAAAGGAACTTTGCGAGCCTTGGTAAATGTTTAATATTTAATTGTGCATTTTGAAATGTTGAATAGAGGTTTAATCTCATGAAGGCATTGAAGTGATATTGAACTAAATACAGGCTGTTGGGTGACATTCATGTTTATTGTTTATTGAGTCGATGAAAGCTGCAAACCAGTGTTAATTCCATCGGCTATTTTTCAATTTAGTTTTTGTCTTAGTCTCTCAAATGCCCTTATTAGTTTTAGTCATATTTAGTCAACTTGTATTCTTTTTTGTTTAGTCACATTTTAGTCGACGAAAAGTCTTGGCACTTTAGTCTAGTTTTAGTCAAAGAAAATCCAAAGTATTTTAGTCTAGTTTTAGTCGACTAAATTCCAAAGTATTTTAGTCTAGTTTTAGTCAATAGTCTTTTTTTAGTCTTTGAATGCAGATTGACACAAATGTTAATTAAAAAATCTAGTCTAACCAATAGATTCATTTTAGTCTTTTTTCACTCATCGCTAAGGTTTATGTGATTCTTACCTGATGAAGTAGCTCCACATGTTGAATGATTAGGAATGCTACGTTGCTAAAGGTGCCTGGTCTGATATTCACAGAAATACATCCATGTTCTAATTTGCTTATTTTATTATGAACCAACATAATTAAACAACTCTTTAGGATCCAGATGCAGCTACGACATCTCAAATCAGGAATAATAAGTTTATCTTCCATTGATCAGTGTGTTTCAAGCAGGAATACATTTATTGAAACATAGGTTAACACTTGAAATGACTGTGTATTAACTTTGTTCTCGCCGCGCTACGCTTCAGACAGCGCCGGTTGGTGTGCTGCAAACTTGAATCAATATAATAGTCATTACTAAAGATATTGATCATTTGGGGTGTTCTGATTCCAGCAGTTTTACTTAGATTTTGGCCCCATTCTTTGCAGATTGAGGCAGGCCAATACTGCACTTTCGTAATCTCTTCTGATGGCTCTGTGCGGGCCTGTGGGAAGGGAAGCTATGGCCGCTTGGGCCTTGGGGACTCCAACAACCAGTCAACACTCAAGAAGCTCACCTTTGAACCTCACCGTGCCATCAAGAAGGTGTCATCATCCAAGGGCTCAGACGGCCACACACTGGCCTTCACTACAGAGGGGGAAGTGTTCAGCTGGGGTGACGGTGATTATGGCAAACTGGGTCACGGGAACAGTTCAACACAGAAGTACCCTAAACTTATCCAGGGGCCACTCCAGGGAAAGGTACAGTTTCAGCCAGCATATGGTTACAATTTGACACGGTGCATTTGTTTCTGATAGTATATGTTCTGACGTCTTTAATGATTTGTTTTTGAAGCACCAGAATCAAGTCAGCCTACTAACGCAATTTTGAGAAGCAGTTAGTGGAGGATTTTTAGATTTGACTGTCTCTCCATTCCTTAATTGATTCCCTTTTCTTGGTCATAAATCTGTAAATAACAGTGTCAGAATTCAGAGAAAGGATTGCACTTGATTGATGAATGAACTGTGTTTCTACACATTTCAGATATCAGTTTAAAATTAAGAAATGATTCATTTCACTTTTAGTGAAATCTCTCTCTTGATTTCTCCATTCTGTCCAAGTGGACAGAAAGTACATTTTTTCATGGAATAAGATGGCTTTTTTTTTGATTGAATCAGTGCTACCCACTGTTGACAGGTAGTGGTTTATGTCTGTATTTCATGGCCTGTAATGTGTTATGGACAAATTACTTGGCCTGGCGTGGCAGCTTGCCTCAGAGCTACTACTGGGTCTTGCTTCCCAGAGGGTATGATATGCATTTGACAAGCTGGAGATTACAAACAGAACAAACGGTCTTCTGGGCAAGCTGCCCAGGTAGAGCTTATGCATGGGAAACACTGTTATTTACTGAATTACTGAATTGTAATTTTGTTGGTGTTTTGCATTATCAGGTGGTGGTATGTGTGTCTGCTGGCTACAGACACAGTGCAGCGGTCAGTGAAGATGGAGAGTTGTACACATGGGGTGAAGGAGATTTTGGAAGACTAGGTAACTTGAATAATTGCATTTGATAAATCATATTTAGCATTTGCTGCTCCCTTACATGTAGCTTGAAATGATTCCCAGAGCTCCCGGTCACTAGATACTGTAGGTTTAACAACAGATTCCTCAGTAAACCACATACACTACAAATGTTCCTTGTGGCTCTGGGACTAACAGTGGGGCAGTCCTTGTGTAGCTCAAAAGTATGCCACCAACATTGTTAGGTATTGATTGCATGACCAGCCATGCTAAAAATGTATGCACTCATGTTACTGTAAGTTACCTTGGGTAAGTATCCAGCAAATGGCACATATACCTCATGTTATGTAAGTACCATGTGTAGACAGTATCACATTTCTCATTATCTGTGTGTATGCAGGTCACGGTGACAGCAACAGCCGAAACATTCCTACCCTGGTGAAAGACATTAGCAATGTGGGTGAGGTGTCATGTGGGAGCTCCCATACTATTGCGCTGTCCAAGGATGGGCGTACTGTGTGGTCCTTTGGAGGAGGTGACAATGGTGGGTACAGCGCTCCAGACCATGACTTTTTTATATATATATATATCTACTGACATCAACAGTATATCTTGAAATATTTAGAAAATGTATTTACAGTACTGCAGAGCCATGTCTACAGTAGATAATTGCTATTGATAAGGTTTGACCTAACAAAACCTGGTGTCATTCTGCAGGAAAACTAGGCCATGGTGATACCAACCGAGTATACAAGCCAAAAGTAGTGGAGGCCTTGCAAGGGATGTTCATCAGGAAAGTGTGTGCAGGAAGCCAATCATCTCTCGCCCTGACCTCTACAGGACAGGTGGGCTCACATGACTTAAATATTAACCAGACATGGGAATAGCTGTGATCTTGTTTGTGAGAAAGTGCAGACCTGAATTTGTGGAACTTTCTTTGTCCCTAAGAATGAATTTTGGTTGTAGCTGTTTATGCAGTTCCTCCTGACAGCTGGTCGGTACTATTCAGTGATGAATTTTAAGGTCACAACTTGTTACACACCATTGTCTCTTTCCTGGCTCAGTGTGAAGGAGACAATCCTAACGTTTCCTCATCAGAATGTTTTCTGTCTGGGGATAGAACAAAAGTAAATATGTTGTTTGACAGCAGGAATTGCACTAACGATATTTTATGTCACTGGTTGTTTTTCAGGTGTATGCATGGGGCTGTGGTGCCTGCCTCGGCTGCGGCTCATCTGAGGCCACAGCACTTAGACCGAAGTTAATCGAGGAACTGGCTACCACCAGGGTAGTAGACATCTCCATAGGGGACAGTCATTGCCTGGCTTTGTCACATGGTAGGTGACTATGTTTTTTTATGTGCCCGCTTATTCCCACCCTTTTCCCATTTCTCTTTTTTAATACTGCTTATGTCATTGCATGAGCATGACCAACTGGTTCGTAATGACTTGAACACACAATGTTGCTTTTCCAAATTTGATCAGGTTAATGTATAACTTCTGTCCTGACAGTTTATATGAATTTATTATTACTATTTATTACTGTTTTTTTTTTTAATCTTGTTTTGTTTTGAAACTCATCATTTTGAAAAATGATAACTAAATACAGTTAATAACGTAAAAAACTAGAAATTCTGTTCATCATTTGTAGAGTATTATTCAAAGTTATATTACGGACAGTGTGAAATCTTTATCCACCTAGCCATATTAGATATTATATTTAAATACTTTACTTTTACTCCATCTGCCATACAGATAATGAAGTGTATGCATGGGGCAACAACTCTATGGGTCAGTGTGGCCAGGGCAACTCCACAGGACCGATCACAAAGCCCAAGAAGGTAGTTGGCCTAGATGGAGTTGCCATCCAGCAGATCTCAGCTGGCACCTCCCACAGCCTGGCCTGGACAGCACTGCCCAGGGACAGGTGAGCTGCCAGCTGACTAAATATACCAGTTACAGTGGAGGTGGCACTTGCCATCGTCTATGTTATATGGGGGGTAGGGGTGGAAGTGAGTGCTGGTGTCACAATACCAGCAGGCTTCTGTACAGAATGGGGATTGCATAACACAAACCAAAGGTTAGGAACTGCATGTGTTCAATACAGGAGGGTTTTTCCCTATTATAGCCATCATCCTGTACTCAAGTAAGCCTGCAGTGTTTATAAAGGATAGTATGGTTTCTGTGTGTTGATGTTCAGTGCAAACACTATCCAGATTTGGGTTAAGGATGCACTAATACCACTTTTTCAATGCCTAAAAAACCTAAACCTTAGTAAACCTTAGTAAAAAACTAAAATATGCTTCTGCAACCAATGTTTGTGACAGATAGGGATCACAACTGTTCACAAGAAGACAAAATAGGACAGAATCAGTCCTTAAAGCTTGGGAAATATTGCTGTTCCAGCTTCCCTTGGCGCTTTGGTTCCATTGTTCTTTACCTGCATCTCATTCCTCATTCGTTATATTGGATCTATTACTACCACATGGTGTGACGTTTTGAGCGTTTGCTCAACATCAAACATCATATCTGATAAACACACTTTTTTGTGAGCAATCCACATACTTTGCGAGCTTTCAAATTGTTGAAAGCTCGCAAAATGTAAAATGTAAATGTAAAATGTCAAAATTGTTTTGACATTTTACAAACTATAACCTCCATCTATCCACAGGTGACAACCATCTAACCAGCACACTGTCATTCCTCCCTCCATCCCACCACTCCAACCAAGCTAGTGCACTTGTAAATATCTGTTTACTGTGGTTCTGTAGGCAAGTGGTGGCATGGCACAGGCCCTACTGTGTTGACCTAGAAGAAAGCACCTTCTCTCACCTGCGCTCCTTCCTTGAGCACTACTGTGATGGGATCAACAGTGAAGTTCCACCCCTTCCCTTCCCCTCCTCCAGGTAAACATATTCAGCCCAGAATCCTCACTGCTAGTGACAGCCATGTAGACCTGAGTGACAAAGGTCCTGGCTGATATGGGGAATTTAGTTAGTTTATAGTGAGTTATTTTCCACACCTTGTGGTACTGGTAGCATTCATATGGAACATGTTTCAAAACATTTTGAAATAGTCTATTCATATTTTTATTGGCTATTATAGTTTTTAGCGGATGATGTAGGTGGACCCTGTCAATAATTGTTTGTCTCAACTTTTTTGAATTGGATGAGACATTTTCTTTGGATGAGACAGCAGGAATGCATGTCATCTGTAAGTGCATCGGTCTTGATGTAATACATACGATATTTGAGATACCACAAATTCTCATGTGAATATCACCTAACACGTTAGTAAATTATTTACATGACATCTACTTGCTTGTTTTACAGTGTCCCTCACTATACAACCTTTTTTACAACTTGTGTGTGAATTTGAAAATATGCATATTCTAGATTGAGGTCAAATTAGCATTTAGCTCCCTTAATTTCTGAATTGTTGTATTTTGTTTAATTCACAGGGAGCATCATAACTTCCTCAAACTCTGTCTGCGCCTGTTATCCAATCATTTGGCTCTGGCTCTGGCTGGCGGTGTGGCCACCAGCATCCTGGGTCGACAGGCCAGACCCCTGAGGAATCTGCTATTTAGACTGATGGACTCGTCTGTGCCAGATGAGATTCAAGAGGTAAGGGAGATCAACAGGAGCTCTGTTGATCCTGAAAGGAAATGCACTCAGTGGCCACTTTATTAGGTACACCTGCACAATCTAAGGAGCTACTCACATTACCAAGTTTATACTGTGCCCAAGCACGTTTGCCCCTAAAATCTGGATTATTTGACTAGTGTGATCGCTCCGTACCGCGCTTGAATACAGTAGGGGAGAGTGGGGTAATTTGTGCCAAGGGGCAAGTAGTGCCACCCCTGTGGCACTACTTGCTCTAGAAAACTCCTCTAGAAAACTATAGAAGAAGTTGGTCATGCGACCACATATTTTTGAAGAGGCATCCATTTCACTCATCTTATAAAGAAGGGAGACACATGGCTTGAGAGGTAAGCACATTTCAGTTCAAAAAACATTTTTTTGCCCTCCAAAGTAAAATTTCCATGATCAAGGTTTTTTGATTGCTGTGTTTGAACAATTATAGAAAACTTTGGGCGTTTTCACACCTGAAAGTCCGAACCAAGGTCCGAACCAAACTCCGTAATTCTGTTACATTGTAACACATTTGGTCCGGTTGGTTTGGTTTCACACTGCAAACGGAGTGACGGACTTTACAAGACAAACATACAGGGGAAATTTATTCTTCTCATTAGAGGACGCATCAACTCCCCATGCACTTCCGCGGCTCATTTTGCTTTGGTTACGCTGAGTTGTTGGGCTGGCCGGCATCTGACATCAGTATTACTTCCTGTTTACACAAAATGAATGGAGCGAGCCAGAGCCGGCTTTGGGCATAGGCGGTATAGGCAGGCCTAGGGCGCCATCTGTTGGAGGGGCGCCGCTAGCGGCCGGAGGGGCGCCGGCAGCGGTTGTTTACCGGAGGGATACCCGCAGGATTTTATCGGCGTCATAGGTGGAGTCGTCGGCGACATTAGTAAAGCCGGCACTGGAGCGAGCCATCTTTTTCCCGTTCTAATATTTTTGTTGGTATATTGCTACCAGCAGCACCAAGTTAATGAGCAATACATCAGAGTAATTGCCATTCACAAGATGAGCCTCCTCATCATGCGAAAACTTTATCGAGAGGAGGAGAAAATGGCATACAGTCCTGCGAGTTATGGCAATGTGTATTCCAGAGAGAAGGTGAGTGTGGGAATATTTTTTAAAGAGATGAGCTGTCAGTAGTGATGTATTAACTTGTCTTTATAGTGCTATACATTTTACCGTGCGACACTTTTCATTCAGCATAATAACGGACACGAGTCGACTAACGTTGCGCCTTGCGTGTCACAGCAACGTTTAAGGTTAGCAGCTAAAGTTAGCATGCCGTTACTTCCTGTGTTTGGTCCAGTGTTTGGTCCGCTGAGCTTTCACACTGCATACGAACCGCACCAGGGTTCACTTGGAACCGAACCGAGACCTACGTTTTCTGGCGGACCAGAGTTCGCTTGTTTGGTCCGCACCAGAGTCCGGATGCGTGTTCGCACCTGCCCAAACGAACCGGACTATCCGAGGAAACGAACTCTGCTCCGTTTAAAGCGGACCAAACAGCTCTGGTGTGAAAGCGACCTTTGAAAACAGTTCACACGGGTTTTAGTACTTTAGTAAGCTACACCATGAGTCTATACAGTTAGCATGATGTTAGCTCAAAACAGCTGGGGGATGCATTTTTTTCAAAATGGTGGGCTTGGGGTAATTTGTGCCAAAGGGCCTTGGGGTAATTTGTGCCAGTGGCACAACTTGTGATTATATACTATATATTACTTTATTGTATTTTATTGTTATTGTACATTATTTTCTTACCTTTGATCACTAAAACTATTCAGATTCAGATGAAGATGATTTGTAGGTGCTCATTTTGGACTTTTTATTTTGTTCTGGGTATATGCTCATGTGGCGCTAGGCCTCGTTATAGAAAAGTGGCCTGTGGTCTTGTTAAAATAATAAATAAATGTTAAATAAATAATTTTGTATTGAATTTGTTTTGCTTTTATATAGCATTATCATTTGTGAGATTAAAATGATCTGTTTTACTTCAATTATCAATGGCACAATTTACCCCAGTGTATTCTCTCTAATGGCACAATTTACCCCGCACCGGGGGCAAGTTTTGCCACAAAACCACTTTTTTTTCAAAAGCTTTATTTCTCAAACAGTTTATATAAGATCCAAAGTGATTGTTCCCAGGGATGCACAACATCCTAAACTATATGTGCATATTTTAGTTGGAGGCATTACTGTAATCCCCTTGCTTTAAAGGCACTTTAAGTAAAAATTTACCCCACTCTCCCCTACACTTCCCCCACTCTGGCATGGTTGGAAGGGGTGTGCTTCAGCACGGTACGGGCGCATGCACGGTCACACACTCAGCGCACGGACGTAAATCATGCAGCTTTCCTCCTGCCTCTGCAAAACTGTTTAATGCGTGCAGCACGATTACCGGCGAATGGCCGCATTGCGCAATCAATAATCATCCATGTTGTCTGTGTCATTGTCTGTTGTGCTGCTGCAACCGCGTATAAACAAAAGTCGATTTATAATGACAGTACAGCAGTCTGTGTGCATGGTGATCCGGCACTGCGCTGGCACCGGCCACAGCACCACACAGTGCGCAGCCACCCGGTCAGGCCTGGTCTGCCGGATCTGACAGGTGCCACTCCGGCTGTCAGTTGGACCTTTCTGAAAAAGGAGGAAGTTATCTCCGAAACTGTCAAGGTAAATAAACATCCCATGTCTGATTAAAAGGAACAAAACGTCTTTTAGTTAAAAGGAAGACATGATGAATGTATCTGAACTATATTGATTTATGATGACGTCGGAACATGCCTGTTGTCGTACTTCAACATGATAATGTGCATACTGGGGGCAATCGCGCTTGGGCGTGTTTGGGCTTTAGGTAATGTGAGTGCAGGCCAGCCGGGGACTGGGGAGGGGGGAATTTTTGCTTTAGCACAATACGGAGCAAACGGCCCTAATGTGAGCAGGCCCTAATACAATTCAATCTAACTTTTCTGCCTTCAAGTTTACTTTTATGATGCCTATAATGCCCAGGTATTTTCTTGTCACAGTAATAGAGGTGTTAATTCAATTATGTATTTGGCCTTGAGCTCATAGTGGTTCTGTTGTATATACATATTATCATGTATATACATTTAGGTCCATAAGTATTTGGACAGTGACACAATATTCATAGTTATATATGTAGTTCTTGTACACCACTACAGTGGGTTTCAAATGGAGTAATCAAGGTGTGATTGAAGTGCAGACTTTCAGCTTTAATTTAAGAGGCTGAACAAAAATACTGTGCTAACTGTTAAGCAATAACAGCCAGCCAAAACATACTGCAAAAACAATCAGAGTTACTGAAAGCAAAGATGTGGAATATTCCTCGAAGTCAGTCCCCAGACCTCAACCCTGCTTTTCACCTGCTGAGACCAAACTGAAGGACTAAAGACCCACAACCAAGCAGCACCTGAAGGCAGCTGCAGTAAACGCTTGGCAGATCATCTCAAGGGAGGAAACTCAGAATTTGGTGATGTTGTCCATGGCTTCCAGACTAGAGTTCTCATATTCTGCCCGAACCCTACCCGACCCGACCCGACCCGACATTTTCGGGTCGGGTCGGGCCTAAAATTTACGTGAATTGGGCGGGTCGGGTCGGGCTTCGGGTTCTGTGGGGGATTTTTTTTTTTTTTTTTTTAATAAAAAAATAGAATTATGTGTTCTGTTATTGATTATGACGTTTCATTTTTATGTGACTGGTGGAGAGAGTGAGAGACTGGATTGGATTTGGAGGCTAAACTTTCAGTGACAGACAGACAACCAGCTGTGCGAGCGCAGCGCAAACAAGTGAGAGAGAGTTGCAGCAGTATCCCGCTGTGCTGGCAGACTCGGCAGCAGGGACAGTTTCTGCTATGGGCAGTGCAGCTGCCCAGGGCGCAATCTACTTGGGGGCGCACGAGAAAAAAAAAAAAAAAAAAAATCTCCGGTTTTCTAGACTACCGTATTGACCCGCACATGCCGCGGCACCATCAGTCGGCATCAGGCTGGCCGGCCGCGGCACCGTCCGATACCGCGCCCACCTGTCAGGTCTGCCGGATCTGACAGGTGAGCTGCCTGATGCTGGCCGGTGCCGCGGCCGGCTCGCCTGATACCGACTGATGGTGCCCCGGTGCCGCGGCCGACCGGCTCTGCTAAATAATGGCGAATTTGGCGATTTTTTTTTTTCGGGCTTTTTCGGGCTGTCGGGCCTAAAGTTCGGCTAATTAGTCGGGTCGGGTCGGGCCTCGGGCTGTCCCAGTCAGGCCCGGGTCGGGTCGGGTCTTAATTTTCAGTCCCGATGAGAACTCTATTCCAGACGTTAGGCAGTCATAGACTGCAAATGATTTTCCTCCAAATATTGAGCATAATCCTGATAATTACAGTTACGTATGGTATGTATAGTTTGTCCAATCACTTTTGAGCCTCTGAATATGAGGTGACAATGTATAAAATTGGCTGTAGTTCCTAAATGATTAATACCATATTTTTGTTCAACCCCTTAATTTAAAGCTGAAAGTCTGCACTTCAATCATGTCTTGATTACTCCATTTCAAATCCACTGTGGTGTACAAGGACAAAATTATGAATATTGTTTCACTGTCCAAATACTTATGGACCTAACTGTGAATAGTCAGTACTGGACTACATATATAATGTAGTCCAGTACATTATATATGTACTTGACTACACATTCTCCACAATGTCAACAAAAACTAAACATCATAAACTTTCTTAAAAGGTAAAATGTATGGCAGATCTGTTGCATTGAACGGCATTGGATTCAGTAGTGAAGTAACAAACAGTTTGACCATAGTATGCAGTGTAGGGCAACCACCAGCAACAGAAAAACAGTAAAGCTTGTTAAACATCTATATAAAAACAACAAAGGTTAACAAAGGCATAAGTATTTATATTGATGATAGACTAGTTACAAAATCAAGCCTAGTATATGAAGAATTGAACTTGCTGGACTGACATCGTAACCAGAGTAGACATATCTTCTCTGAGACTGCTTTGCTTTCGTACACCAGACCGGAAACCAACCTTACCCTTGTTGATTGGATGAATGGTTGTCCAAAAAATATATACACCCAGTTACTGTGTAGTGTTGGCCCATAGCCCAAGGCTTCCTCTCTCTCCACTTGCTAAGCAGCCCTGCATTAACACACACACCACTCCCACCCAGCTACCAAGGGGAGGAGAGGCAAGCAGGGCACTGAGATAACTAACACACACACACACACACACACACACACCTCCCAAAAAAGGGGGGCAGGCAGAGATAACACATGCACATTCACACTAAGACACACACGCTCTCCCTGTCTGTCTCACTTGTTAATAGATTCAGATTGATTTCAGTCCATGAAATCCACAGAATTTCTATGTGTCTGTCTTTCGATCATCTTAACAACTGTTCTTCCATTTGGCTTCACACTTGCCAGGTTATTGCTGACAACCCAATGAATTGCAGTGACCACTATGCAGACACAGGCACACCCACACAAGCGTACTCTGTTAGGGTTAGGGTTAGGCCCTAACCCTAGCCCTCAATTTTCTCCACAACCTTTCACAGATCGGCTTCACACTTGGCATCCATTCAGTGATACTGTGGTAGTTCTAACAGATATTATGGGCCCTATCTTGCGCCAGAGTCTCTAAACCCGTTATTTGGGGATTTAGCATTGTGCAAGAGGCGTTCCCCCGCAAAAGTTGCTATCTTGCGCACCTGCCGTTATCTGTAAAACACCTGCGCTACCCGTTGTATTATGCATAGGTGTGTTTTGGGCGTTACACCAGTTAAACCAATCAGTGTGCCAGGTGCCATTGCCTTTAAGGGCAGGCTGCGCTATCCTAAATCTGCAAACCGAAACCCGTGATGGAGAGAGGGAGGTAGATTTTCTCAGGGGTTCAACTAAGGCTAAAGCAAGTTGGCTTTATATATATACATATTATATATTATAGCTATTATAGGCGAGTTAATTCGGGAGGTGGAGCCACATGTGTCCAAGTGGACGTGTCACAAGGTTGTACTGATTGAGTAAAATCCCCAGGTCACACCACACACACACACAAGAGGCAGAGGTGGAACTATGTGTAAACTAATTTATTGACAAGGTAGAATGGGCAAATAAAATATTAAAAATAAAAATAGGCCTATAGCACAGCTGCTGGCTTATGATAAAACAATAAAACACACTGGCATAAGTGTCCAAGTTAAAACAGTCTTTCCTCTAAACAGTCTATATGAGTAATATACTCAGTCCATTCTGACGGCGTCCCGGTATCAGTCCGACCACGTGCATGGCGTGGCACCGTCGGGGCATGCATTTAAACCGCCTGGGCGCACTCTTGTTAAAGCCCAAACTTTAGGGAAAGCGGATAGCGGATGGATAGCGCATAAAACACGCCCACGAACACACCTCCAGGTGCAAATAACGGAGTCAGCATAATGTATAGTGGGTAGCGTGGGCGCAAGATACCATTTAGGGATAGCGGAAGCTCCTAAATGCGCAGTTTCCGGGTAGTGGGTAGTGGCAGCGGGTAGCAGGTGGCACAAGATAGGGCCCTATATGTATATCACAAAGTCTGAATTGCTGAGATTGACTTAATGTCCAAACTGCTACTAATTAACCAACCTTGTTTGAGTTTGGTTTGCATGTTGCATTTAGATCTAATAGAGCTTATCAAGTCTCACAGTGGTAAATGAAACCCTCCTTGGCCTATGGAGGCCATGGTTAAGCAGACATCCCCACACTGACCAGCCACAGTGAAACTTCACCAAATCCTGATAAATACCAAAGAGCCTTTGTTTTGTTTACGTTAATGGTGTGTTGAACACACTTCGGGGTTAATACTTGTACTTTGCGAGATCACTTTAAGAGATCATAGTTTTTTGGACAACAAAGCTGTGTCATGTCCTTAGCAGATGGAATTGATGACTCAAATGTGTGGAAGAGCCTGCATCTTATGGAGTATTTCTGTTTTTATTTATTTTTTTTTTTATCTTTTATTTTTTATATTAACAACTACCATACAGTTTCCATTAAAAGAGCAACCAGTAGCCAGTTGTGGTCCTGGTCCCTCCTTCAATCAGCACAGCCACAGAACAAAGACAGAACAAACAGAAGTTAACAGACATGTATCTAGCCAGATATAAAACTAGGCATGCCTGTTACACATAGCGAATCTTTTCTTTTTGGAAAGTGTGTGTTCATATGTGACTTGGTTGCATTCAGGTGAGGGTCCACCTAGGAGGCTGTGCATCCTTAGACTTATGGACAAAACTTTATTATCAGGTAGATTTTTTTTTGGTTGAGCACAACATGTTTACATATTAAAATTCAAAGCCTGTTTCCCATTCAGTTGACTTGGGTGCCGCCCATAAACTCTTATGCGTTGTGTGCGCGTGAAGCCTCATTCATGCGTCTGCGTAGAATGTACACAGAGCCTATGCTGTAGCCTATGCAAGTGGCCAATGCCATTGTGAGCATTCATACTTGTGCGCTGGTGTGTTTTCATCGCTTTTCAATTACAGCGGTGGAGTTTCTATGCCACAGTGTTGAGATTCTCATAGACAGTAGAAGAAGCTTTTTCTCTGTAGTTAAAACGATGTCAACTGAAACTGAGGAGATCATGTTGTCGTTGGAGCTATTAAATGTTTAACAATTGCTTTTACTGAGATTCATGCAACGTAATGCTGTAATGTATATACTTGCAAACCTTCTCAGTTGTCTTTCCTCAGTTTGGTCCATGGCTTACTTAACTAGCTGGTAAAAAAGGAGCAGCTAGAAATGTCTAGGAGGAAATGTGATGCTACCAAGCTGACCAGTCACAGTTTTTGTGGCCTGCGTCTCTGTGATGTGTAGTTACGTTTCTGGGAGGTTCACATCAGGCTATGGTGGGGACAAAATACAAAAGTTAGGTGCATTGGTGGCCATTTCAGTCACTTATAGGGAGCCCTGACAGCGATGTAAGAGACAATATTAAAAATATGATTTTGAAAACAATTAAAAATTGCTGGAATTCCATCATGGGGTTCTATCATGTACCAAATATCTTTAATATTCATCATGGATTTAGGTTTTCATCAATCAAAAATAAAAGATTTGGTGGTTTATAGCCAGTTTAGTATAATAATAATAAATGAAGCAATAGTAATAGCCTGGCACCTATATATGTTGACGTATGCGACTTTTTTAAAATTACAAACCATGTCTGTTCTTTACTGAGTCAACGCTGTTGAAAAACAGGAAGTAAAAGTTGCATTAACGTGAAAACGAAACTTTGGCAATCAGTCATTATAGTTCACTGTGAATATTTTGCAAAACTGCCTGTTTCTTTTGTTTTCTTTGTTTTCTTTTTGTATTTGGAAGGGACTGGGTGTTATCACCATGGGGCTATCCTGAACTGCATTTGTCTTGATATATTTTGCTGTTTCATGCTGCTTTGAATAACTTATTGTTATTATTTTGATTAGTTTAGAGGGCATAGATAAAATGATCTCCTAAAATATCAACAAGTTTGGATTCTGTAGGCTGCCACCTCATTAAGTCAGGCAGAGTCAGTATGTGGGTATGCTTGTCTTGTCAGGCAGTGATTGAGACTCTGTCTGTGGGAGCCACCATGCTGCTGCCTCCACTGAGAGAGAGGATGGAGCTTCTGCACTCCCTGCTGCCCCAGGGTCCTGACAGATGGGAGAGTCTCTCCAAGGGACAGGTACCCGGTGCTACCCACTGTTCAATGAGAGCTGCCTTCCTGTTGGGAGGTAGTTTAAATGATAAAAGATGAGGAGGGCATATTCAGTGCCCAAATAGTCATGACTTTGATACTTTTAAAAATTCATTTATTTATTTATTTATTTATTTATTTTTACAAAGGCAAGCACATTCTGACTAACACCAAAAATAACTTCTGCGATTTGTTGTTCTATTCTGAGTTATTGTGGGCAGTGTGACTTTGATTGAATCTATGTAGTGGTCTGCATCAACTAAGTTTTGGCCAAGAAAAATATGTATTCATCTTTCGTAATGTTTAGTCATTATGTTTGGTCCGTGCCTCAGAGGATGCAGCTGGACATCATCCTGACCAGTCTTCAGGACCATACCCACGTGGCGTCACTGCTGGGCTACAGCTCTCCCACTGATGGCCCTGAGGTGCTTTCTTCTGGCCTGGGTTTCACAGCTTCCCCAGACCCTACCTACACCACCACGGCCAGCCACCCTGACACCCACCTTGCTGAGATCCTCATGAAGACCCTACTTAGGAATCTGGGTTTTTACACTGTAAGTAGATAGTAATTGCTGAGTCATTTGATATAACCGCTGCTCTAGAAAATGAATGGTTAATAGCTACTTGATTCCCAAGCTCAGGAATGGACAGTTATGTACCATGGAGGGCATGGCACATAGCTGCGCTACTGATGATAGAAAGCAGTGAAATCTCCTGTTGACATAATTTGTTTGGAATGAAAATCTGCATGTTCTCGGCTCTCCATAGCACATGAGCCACTGCACAGAGGCTACTCACATCAATGTGCCCTTGTCAATCAGTAATCATCAAAATCAAGCTGGCAATCCTGGCTTTGTTATCATCAAGGTGTTACCATCAGCACATGTAGAAATGTCTTGAAGTCAACATACTGAATGCGACTACCACTGTTTTCTTTCTCTTTATTCTTCCTGCTTCTGATTTTGGAGCACAGGCTGCAGCAGAGCATGAGTCATACATAATCGCTGGTTTATTATCACCTCACAGCTTTTCCCTGGTGCAGCATTAGTGTGCCTCATTCTCTAAAGATTGTCTTTTATTGATTGTAACACACCCACACCAATGCAGTGCAGGGGCTTGCTAACAATAAAGCTGTACTTACCATGCTAAGAAAGTTTAACAGTGACACTGATCCAAGGGATACTTTTTCCTAGTGTGTATGATTATGCAGACCTGAAAAAAAAAACAGAATGTTTAGACTGTTATGTTGCTTACATCAGACTTATTCCTTTTTTGTTCATTATCACTTGCTTAGAATATCCTCTCTGTTTTTCTCACTGAAGACTCTTGGAGGGAATATTAGCAAGTACTGGTACATTCTATGATAATAATTATTCTTATTATGATTGAATACATTGCACAAATTGCTCTGCATTACTGGTAGAGCTCCGTTTTCTGTTTTGTGAAAAACACATGGAAACAAGCATGTTATTTCTAATGCAGATGCCCCATTGATGGGACTGATGGCGGTAGAGGGAAGGTCATGGAGTCACCCAAATTGCCTGTTTTCATTCTCTAGCCAACATCAGTGTTGTCACAAAATGTCACCTCTTGAAATTGCCACTAGTGCCACTACTACTTTTGCAACATTTTAGCCTGCTGGTGGCACAAGAAGAAAAGTCATGGTGTGACCAGAGTTGGCAAGTTTCATTCATTAGGCAACATAAATGTTGCAGTTTTCATGGAGAAAAATACATTTGGTGATAGGAGCCTCTGGGCTTAACTGCTGGCCAACCGATATAGTGACGTGTAGGCCACTGTTTCCCAGCGGGGCAAAAAACAAACAAACAAACTGGAAAATACACAAATATCTTCTAACGGGGTAAAAACTGGGTTTTTTTTTCAACTAATAGTCCAGAGGTCAGGATGGAAATCTGTCTCTTACAGGCCTGGTAACAATGCCTGACATTAGTGAGGAAATTGATAAGAATTTACTTAGGTGGTGTAACTTGTCTGCTTTCCAATCAAAGCAAATGGTACCAAGAATAAAAGTTAATGTGTATTTTATCATTGATTTGTTGAGTATTATTCATTTTCACAAAGATCAGTAGAAGCTCAAGGCACAGGATGGAAGCTTAAATTGGTGTAGAAAAATCTGTCAAGTGATTAAATATTTCTACTCTAATTTCCAGTATCTAAATTGATCTGATCCTTACATGTGATTGTGTGCTTGCATGTCTTGTGTCCAGGATCAAGCGTTTGGTGAGCTAGAAAAGAACAGTGATAAGCTGCAGCAGGGCACATCCTCCTCTGACAGCAGCCAACCTGCCCACCTCCACCAACTACTCTGCTCCCTGCAGAAACAACTGCTGGCATACTGCCATATTAACTCTGTCTCTGAGGTATGGACGCTAAACATTCTCTGTGTTTGCAAATGTCCAGTCTGCTCAGCAATGCTTACTCCTCCCATAGATTTGAGCTTTTATTTTAGGAAAAGTAGCATTTAGTCAAGCAAAAACACTTGTGCAGCTATTTAAACTTATGCTGTGATAATAGACTGAGATTCTCTCAAGCTAGTGACTCCAGTAGTCTTAATATCTTTGTTTGTTTGCTTGCTCATTTACTTTCTAATCCACAGCTAATCTTAGAACCTTGGAGTTGTCTGATATGTTTTAAATTTGCTATGTTTACAAATACATGATAATTTGTGTATTTTCTGCAGAACTCCAGCAGTGTGGCTCTGCTGCACAAGCACCTGCAGCTCCTGCTGCCCCATGCCACAGACATTTTCTCCCGCTCAGCCACTCTGATTAAAGAAAGCTCCTGGAACGGCAGCATACGAGAGAAGCTACAAGGTGAACAAGAATAATTTATCATTGCAACGGCAAGGCTCAAGTAGTTCCCTCATACTCTCTTGCCGGCTTGGCCTGTTTAGGCTCTTTATCTCTATTTGTTTGTTTATTTTTTGTCTTCTGGGGGTTTTTCTGTCTCTGTTTCTCAACCAGTCATTTTCTTAGTATTAAGGTGTCTTCTTCAGTTCATTCCTCATCAGACATCTTTTCCTGTCCGTTTAATGTTGATTTCTGTACTGTTAAGTCACCATTCACCTTCCAGGCACTAATAATAAACTCAGCCTTTCTCTTTTATAAATGCATAGTCATTGTACCATCACAGTGAAGGTAACTGTGGTCCTGAATTTGGGAGCATACACTATAAGCAGATCTCTGTCTTTAAGATTTAAGTTTCTGCTAGCAGTTTTTATTTGTCAGTTGTCACTTTGCATGATTTTACATAAAATCTGACCGATAAATCCTCAATCATCCTAAATCATGCTTTTTTTTTTTTTTTTTCTAGGTTTTGTTTTTGTTTGTCCCCTCCGCAGTGTAGAGCAGTTGTTTCAATTGTCGTAACACAAATACATGTTGTAACATTGCACACTTGAGTAGTTACCTTTATCACATAATGACATTCATGACTTGATCAGCAAACCTGACTCTTTGTCGTCTCCAGATGTAATCTATGTGTCAGCGGCGGGCAGCATGTTGTGCCAGATCATCAACTCCTTGCTGCTGCTCCCTGTGTCAGTGGCAAGACCTCTACTGAGCTACCTGCTGGACCTGCTGCCTCCTCTGGACCGCCTCAACAGACTGCTGCCCGCTGCCTCCCCTCTGGAGGACCAGGAGCTGCAGTGGCCTCTTCATGGTGAGCATCAAACAAATGAATGAAGAAATTATGTATGGTGATATTAAGGCTGGGCTGTCATTGTTGTTTATCTATATATCTCTAATATTGTACACCATCTGTGTTTCTAAATGGAATCAGACCAAAGCTTAGTGAAACCTCAACATTAATTTCAGGTTGTGACCTACTGTACTGTAACACATTCATGAGTGAGCAAATGAGCAAAAGTGGACATCTGATATGCTCTTGTGTCTGAGCTGAATATTTCACACAGCAATAGCCCTAGTTGATATGTATGTTTTAGAAAACCCATATATCGGCATGTGTGTACTTCTGTTCACTGGAGTTTATGCTGTTCTACTTCCTCTACCCCAAATCTAATCTGTCTCCCCAGGCACTCCAGACTTTGTTGAGCCAGCCTCGGGGGTGTCCCTGGCTCAGCCGGCATTGT
This sequence comes from Myripristis murdjan, assembly GCF_902150065.1. Classification (NCBI taxonomy): domain Eukaryota; kingdom Metazoa; phylum Chordata; class Actinopteri; order Holocentriformes; family Holocentridae; genus Myripristis; species Myripristis murdjan. Next base: position 5,279,929 of record NC_043982.1, read on the forward strand.
CCTGGGTGTGGCTTGTGGACCTGGAGAGAACGGCTGCACTGCTTGTGGGCCGTTGCCTGGGTGGCATGCTGCAGGGAGCCCCCACTTCGCTGGAGGAGCAGGACACTGCTTATTGGCTCAAAACTCCCCTCTTCAGCAATGGCCTGGAAATGGACATCCCACAGCTAGGTAGAAAGAGGACACACAAATTGTGGTAGTGCTGAAAACACAAAGTGCTCTTTGTACTCAAAGTATCTGAAAGTTTAATTAATAGCTTGGTCAAGGTACAGCCAAGTGACACTGTGCTCTGTTATTCCTTCAAGTGTCTAGAAGTTCTTGTCTTTTTTTCTGTGACACGATGATGACTTAATTTCACCTTTTCCCTCTCTGTGTTGTATTATTTGTTGTTTGCTCCATTAATAAATGAGCCGATTACTGTTCACTTGTGTCCTCCAGACACCTGCATCAGCTCCTTGTTGGAGGCAGCGCTGTCTGGTAATGAGGAACAGAAGCCCTTTGATTGTACGCTGAACCCCAACATGAATATCCTTGTGGATCTGGCCCTGGGCTGCACTAAAGAACCCAGCAACAGCCTCTGGATCAACATGCAGGACTATGCCATGAGCAAAGGTCTGTCTTGGGACTAGACACATGCTGGAGTCTGTTTTCTCTCTGCTAGACAAAGTAGACCTGACATACATGTAGTTGACAATGTACTGACTGCACTGTTCTGTTATGTATTGCCTTACAGACTGGGACAATGCATCTCTGAGTAATGAGTCCTTGTTAGACACAGTGTCCAGGTTTGTGTTGGCAGCCTTACTGAAGCACACAGGTCTGCTTGGCCAAGCCTGTGGAGAGGGCAGGTACATAACACTGATACACACACACATTTTAGTGTACTTGCATGTTGCTTACTAAGGCATTAAGTGTTTGGTAGTGTTTCATCGTAATAGCCCAAAATAACCACTATATAACCACTTCAGGGATTTTGTTCACTCATAAAACAATCAAAAAGAGCCTCAGTGGTGTTATCAAGGGGCCTAAACAGATGGTATGTGACATTGCAAGTGTGACATCAGTTTTCTCTGCTGGGATGGTGGCAGGTGAATTGCTGCTTGTTCTGCTAAGTGGGATGCCAAGAAAAGCTTGAAACATTAAATGTGCACATGAAGCCTCAAAAACAGTTTGTTCAAGTTGAAATCTGTCTGACTTTTACGGCATTTCGCTTTTAGAGCGAAAAAACTGTCCCCCAACATGTCATGATTGGAGCAATTTGCAAATACGTGCCACTTGCTCTTGTTCTGTCCAGTCCAGCTGTTGTTTAGTGCTGAATGTAGCTGAATTATTTCATCCCCTCATTTCATCCTCCTTACATGACGATAACCACAAAGAATACAGAGTAAAGTTAATTAAGTCAAGGTGGTACAGTAGAGTTCTCATCGGGCCTGAAAATTAAGACCCGACCCGACCCGGGCCGGACTGGGCCAGCCCGAGGCCCGACCCGACCCGACTAATTAGCCGAACTTTAGGCCCGACAGCCCGATAAAGCCCGAAAAAAAATCGCCAAATTCGCCATTATTTAGCAGAGCCGGTCGGCCGCGGCACCGGGGCACCATCAGTCGGTATCAGGCGGGCCGGCCGCGGCACAGGCCAGCATCAGGCAGCTCACCTGTCAGATCCGGCAGACCTGACAGGTGGGCGCGGTATCGGACGGTGCCGCGGCCGGCCCGCCTGATGCCGACTGATGGTGCCGCGGCATGTGCGGGTCAATGCGGTAGTCTAGAAAACTGGCGATTTTTTTTTTTCTCGTGCGCCCCCAAGTAGATTGCGCCTTGGGCAGTTGCACTGCCCATCGCAAAAACCGTCCCTGCTGCCGAGTGTGCCAGCACAGCGGGATACTGCTGCAACTCTCTCTCACTTGTTTGCGCTGCGCTCGCACAGCTGGTTGTCTGTCTGTCACTGAAAGTTTAGCCTCCAAATCCAATCCAGTCTCTCACTCTCTCCATCAGTCACATAAAAATGAAACGTCATAATCAATAACACAACACATAATTCTATTTTTTTATTTAAAAAAAAAAAAAAAATCCCCCACAGAACCCGAAGCCCGACCCGACCCGCCCAATTCACGTAAATTTTAGGCCCGACCCGACCCGAAAATGTCGGGTCGGGTCGGGTCGGGTCGGGTTCGGGCAGAATATGAGAACTCTATGGTACAGAACATAATTAAGGTGGCCATGTCTTTAAAAATGAATTATTCAAGAAATGCATGTTGAATATTAATATAATTTTTTTTTGTAATGTTTGCCCCCATCAGGTACCAACCTTGTAAGTCCCTGGCAGAGGTTTATCGCAGTGTATACAAGGTACGAAACCGCCTGCTAGCCTGTAAGAACATGGATTTTATCCAGACCCGCTCTTCTTCACGTGAGAGAAGGGTGAGTATGCCAAAGTCAGTTACACACACACCCAATCTTTGCATTCACCCTTAGTATATCATCGACGTTTGGTGTAAGAGGATTTGACCTTAGTAACATTTCTGATGTTTTGCTCTTTAATTTGTGGCTTTTATGTGAATGTGTTGCTTCTGAATGAATATGATTTTGAAACACACTCATGGATGTCATTTGGTGGAACCTGTTCAGATTTCAGACAATCAGGACTCTCTGGACATGGACCCACAGGAGCACTCGTTCACACGCACTATCGATGAGGAAGCAGAGCTGGAGGAGAGGGCTGACCGGGAGAGAGAGGAGGGCCATCAGGAGCAGGATGATGAAGAGGAGGAGAGGGACCATGAAGTAATGACAGCTGGAAGTAAGTGCATCTGCTTGGATTGGCATTAGTGTTATGCTCTCAACGTGCTATTAGCAACAATAGGAACACATCAGCAGTATGGAGTTGTAAACTGAACTAAAGTTGAAACTTGAAAAAGCTTTCTCAGTTCCCTATAGGTATAAAAATCTCTCTGTAACCTGCATCCTGACTTCAACATCTCTCCCTTATGTGAAATTAATAAAGCATCGTAACTTTCTCCTCAATTGGCTTTGTACTGTTTCCTGTAGAATGTTTTATAGGTTAACCATATTACAGACACTTGTATTAGCTAACCTAGGTATGAAAGTGCCACGTCTACAATACATGTGGATATCAAGTCTCACAGGAGACTTGACATAATTATAGTGTTCAATGTTCAATTATAATGTTTAGTTTGTGCAGTGTGTCACTGTGACATGGTGATCAAAACTAATTCATGATAGAGCTTTTTTTGCTTGCTTGTTTGTTTATAATTACTTTCTTGTACACATTAGAGGTCTGCATGGGATGGGCTACCTGCAGGACCCACAGATGATATTTGTGGCATGGGTATTATATTGATGATTGGTGTTATTAGGGGCTGAGAACTAGATCTGCCAGTTCCTCTTGTTTTGCTTAGTGTTCTTCTTTTGCTTTTTTCTGCTGCTTCTTCTACTACTTCCTCCCTCCTGCATCCTCTGCTTCTTCGGCTTCTTACTAAAACTGTCTTCCTATGCATGAAAATAACCCAAACTTTGCACAGCTGTGTGGTCCACTCCAAAATGACATAAGCTGAAATAAAGACCCAAATTTTTCCAAGGTTGAAAGTTCAAAACATTGAAAAACGATTAAATATCAACCACATATGCTACCTAGCTTTACATCTAATCCCAAAATTCAGTCCCAAGTCAGTAGAAACTTTAATACACTGCAGTCTCACACACCACAGCATTTTTTATCAAAAACTGTAAAACTAATTAAACTTAACTTGTCACACAAATTTTTACTAAATGGCACCTTCAGACCATCCCCAAAAGAATTTTGCAATTCTATCTCAAAAACGGAAATTTCTACAGAATTTAGATTTTTGCTCCCCAAATTGATCTCCATGTAAATAATGCCCAAAAAATGCTCCAATTTTTCCTCAGTTTTTGACCGTTTGATTTATACTCTAATATGAATTAGACTGTTGACCCAGAAAGTTCTCAGCCACCAACCCAGCTGACCACCTAGGTGGCGCATTGTGTAAGGAGCTTGCCTATGGTACTGAAGGTTGCAGGTTTGAGCCCCAAGTGGTGTTCTAAGGGATGTAGTTGCAAGTCTTCCAACTGATATTTGGAACTAACTATCCTGCTATTGCTTAAGTTCCAAAGAAGCCAAGATAAGTTCAGAGGACATTTTTAACAAAATTTGCTACAAAACATTTCCAGTTTTAGTGCTGTATACAAATCTCCATCCTCTTCTTGTCATCCTCCTCTGCTTCTTCCACAACTTCTTGACAACTCCTGCCCAGCCCCCTCCATTGGTGCACAGAAGGTGCAATTGGAGCTTATTTTCCTTTTTCTGTTTTTCTTGTTTTTTTCCTCCTCATCAGAAGGCTCCTGGTATCTCAGGTTAGGTGGGGGGCACCTGACCTATGGTATAATCATCTGGGGGAAAGCCTGAGATAGGTGGCCTCTAATGATGTGCAAGGATGAATGTGGCTGTCATCAGACCAGGCAGTCTAGTGTGATGCAGTGTTGCAACTCAACAAAACCTGTGCCATGTACTCAATGGCTGCTGCTAGTCCTCTAACCCAGCACCTTGTCTGTGTGTTTTGTGTGTGTTTGTGTGTGTCGCACAACACAGAAATCTTTCAATGTTTCCTCTCAGCTCGAGAGGCAGCTCGCAGTCGGGAGAGGGAGCGGGCCAGCAGCAGCACAGGCCTGGTCTCCAGTTCTGTATCCAGGAACGGAGGAGGAGGAGGAGGAGGAGGCGGAGGAGGAGGTGGCGGAGAAGAGGAGGCCACCCCGTCTCAGGAGGAGAGAAGGGGCAGTACCATTCTCCCAGAGGGCCAGGACCTGTACACAGCAGCCTGTAACTCAGTGATCCACCGCTGTGCCTTGCTGGTGCTCGGGGTGAGCCCGGTGCTGGGGGAGCTGACTAATCAGAGTCAGGAGGAGGCCCGGGCCCTGTCGGCCAGTGGGGGAACACAGGAGTGTCTGGGCTTCATGACCAGGTCAGAGCACCATCCACTCAGACACTGTTAGGTTCCTACATTGGTAGGCTGCTAAATCTGAGCTCAAAATGGTGAACTTTTAGTTCCTGCTTGCATGTTGATTTTATGCTGTAAAAAAAACAACCATAACGATCCATTTTATCTACTGAAAAAAATCAAAAGGTTTCTTCAGACTGGTTGATTGATCTACTTTTCTCTGCAGTTTTTCAATGTGTTGACACAAGTCTCTGGAAAATCGAATTGAAGAAAATTGTACTTCATTTTCATTTTAGCCAGTAGGCAGAATTGTAGCATAAAGCTCAGCTGCTGTTTTCATCTTTTGTGTCCTTCAGCCCATACTTTTTCTATACAAATCAAAGTTTAAAAAGCTCAAAAATAGAAAAAAACACCAATAGACTCACCTGTTGGCAGCAATGTAAACTATGTCATTTCTGTATCACATTTAGTTTGCTGATGTCAGGATTCTTGAATTCACCTGGAAAATCTGACCTGCTTTTCATGTTTCATGTTCCAAGTTTTATCTGACCCATATTTATGCACCATACACTACTGTACTTGATGCACCTTAAGCTTGATGGAGTCATGGGTTATCTTTTTTACAGTGCTTACGCTCATGTTTTTGCTTTGAATTGCCTCAGCAGAATCAGTCACAAACAATAGTACAATCGTGATGGGAATTCCGGCTCTTTTTGGAGAACCGGCTCTTTTGGCTCGGCTCGCTAAAAAGAGCCGGCTCTTTCGGCTCCCAAGCGGCTCTTCAGATTTTTTTGCTGCTTAAATTAATTTATTACCAACAATAATGTAAAATTATGCGCAAAATGAATTACTAATGTAAAAAAAACATGCGTTATGTTTTTTTTATTATTATTATTTATATATGTTTATTATATAAATATGCCTTTATTTATTCACTCTACATAGTGCTACAAAACATATATTATAAAATACAAAACAAACTTAACTATTTACAGTTGAATTGAATTGCTGTACACACTGCAGCAGCAGCAGCAGCAGCAGCAGCAGCAGCAGTTGCAGTAAACACACTGGCACCTTCAGTAATATCAGGTTCAGCTGCTTGTGTTTTTTCTTCCCATTGCACTGATGGCTGGACAGTTCTCACATGCCTGTGCAGGTTGTTTGTGGAGCGGCTCGATAAGAGATTTTTTTCTTGTAGACTCTACACTCTGCCTTTCTATTGTCAATAAAACTGAACTGGGTCCAGATTTTACTCCTTTTCCTGCTGTCACTCAGTTTCTTAACTCCACCTTTCCAGCGCGTTCGTGTTGTCTCTCCTGGCCCCTCGCTCTCTTTCTCTCTCGTCTCCCTCCATCCTGTTCTCCTGTTCGTGTGTGTGTGTGTGTGTGTGTGTGTGTGTGTGTGTGTGTGTGTGTGTAACTGCCGGTCCGGGGTGAAGCGCTCAGCGCAGACAGACGGCACCCCTCATCTTGACCAATCATCTGCGGCTTTCGCAGAAAAAAACAATCGGCTCCCGAAAAAAAACGGCTCCCAATCAGGAGCCGGCTCCCGTCGTTCACTTCAAAGAGCCGGCTCTTAGAGCCGGTTCGTTCTCGACCGACCCATCACTATAGTACAACCTCTATTGTAAACTAGTTAACTTGTGGCACTTGATAGCACAGGATGACTCAGTTCAAAGTGTCAAGCATATTGGAAGATCTGTGTCATCTCTTGTGATGTGCAAGGAATAAGTTCTCATACTGCAATGTTTACGTTATGGCTTGCCCTGGTCAAATCTCAGTGTTTGACAGATGGCACTGTGATTATCTGCAACCTGAACACCACAATGATATAATGGCAATGGTAGGACTTGTTTTAGTTTAATATGGCACATCATTTGGACTGAAACCATTTGCATTTATCTTGTGTATTTCACTTGCGGTTACAGTTGGAAATAGTTACAGTTTTAAAGTAAAATAAGATCTGCAATGTGTTTGTTTTTTTGTAGGAGTGAGAGTCTGAGTGCAGAGAGTCGGGCAGTGCAGAGCAGCCCCAGCTACAGACTGATGAAGTCCAGGAGCGAATCTGACCTTTCCCAGCCTGAGTCAGATGAAGAGGGTTACTCTCTGGTAAAGCACACACGCACACACACACAAAAAGAAGAATGCATACACTTGGATATGCCTCTGTCTCACCACATAGGAATTCTTTGTTTAGGAGGTGAATGCCAAGATCTGACAACAGCGTTATGATTTGAATGCTATATTTGGGTTTGTCTCTGTTTCATGTTTCAGAGTGGGAGAAGAAATGTTGACCTGGACCTAGCGTTCTCTCATAAAAAAAGAGGTAATGATCCTTTGTATGAAATGTATCTGTTATTGCAACTAAGGATGATAGAGGTTTTTCAGCTGTTGTCAGCTATCATACATTACTCTTGTCTCTCTGTCTTTTGGTTCCTGTGTGGATAGTTTATTTGCTCCTTTTGGGGCAGTTGAGTCCCAAACACAAGAGGAGCTTCAAGCAAGTAAACGATGGCATGTTTCTTTCTCTTGTTAAAGCCAGCTCATACCTCCATGACTGTGATGTCCCCCATTCATCTCTCACAATGAGGGCCTACCTTTGAGCCTAAATACTCCATACTGTATCTTACTCGCAGTGTGCCTATGATAGATCAGTACAATCATTGCAGAAAGCAAAAAGAAGTAGAGGACATGTTTGTGCCCATTGTACAAATAACAGCTCTCTTCTCTGCTTGGAATGTTCCGGTTACTTTGTACAATAACGGCATACTTCTTATGAAGAACATGGTTTGTCTGGCTGAATAGATATCATAGAATTATCAGTCACACTTGTGAAGACCTCATCAATACCAATGCTGTAACATCAGTGATTTCAATCATTATATGGAGACGCCAGCCCTGCTTACCATTTCACTTGCAGCATTTTTGCTTTTTTCTCTGTCGGGTATTGGAAACCAGTGCACACATTTTAGATGAATTCTTACTGGCATATGAAGGCTTGTGGCAGCATGAAGAATCCTTATCTGGCTCTTGGATGAACACTCAAAGAGTAACGCATTGCAATAAAAAAGCTCTTACGTGCTTAAAAGCATCTTAGTCCATCCGCAAGAAAGAGAGCTCTTGAAGATCTATGTGTCTGAAAAGCTCTTGTCTGTCTCCTCCCACCCTCAGGCCTGCTCCACAGCTCACCGGACTCTCTTGCTGAGTCATGGTTCCGGGCCAAGCTAAGCCGCCAGCGGAGCTACAGCTCAGCTCACTCCTATGAAGAGTCAGACCTGGACCTGAGCCGCTCACTGGGTGTCCATGCTCTCATTGACAACATGGTCAGCTTTATTAGCGGTGATGTGGGTCTCGCTCCAGCCTTCAAGGAGCCTGAAGAAAGCATGTCCACCAGCCCCCAGGCCACTATCCTGGCTATGGAGCAGCAACAGAGCAGGGCAGAGGTGAGAGTAAAGAGATTGCCCCAGGAATGAATAGGGCTCTGCCTACCTGGGTATTTTCTACTTGAAGCTAAGGCACAAGTTAGCTTTCTTGTTATAATGCCTCCTACAAATAAAATGCACAGTTTTTTTTTTTTAGAATAAACACCAGAGGATATATTGACATCATAAGTAGCAGTATCGTGACAGTGTGTAACCCATCATATTCGCAAAGCCATGCCCACCAGAGGAGAGCATTCTTCATGCTGATCAGTGCAACCAAATGTGAAACAGCTACCAAAATACCTTTAGCACTAGCTTGCTAGTTTCAGCATGTCTAAGGGTATTTGGCACCCTATATCCACTGCAGAGGAAGAAGTATTTTGAAAAGGTCAATATTGTTGGTCTCACACCAAGTGAAAGAAAGGAAACCTTGACTGAATTGATGTAATGTTTAAATTTTTTTTGCTTCAGGTTTACAGGTGATGTATCACAGCAAGGAAGGAAAAAATATGTTTAATGTCACAATAGAGCCACATGCATTGATGTGGTGTTGGAATCATTAATAAGCTTATAATTTGGCGTGAGCTAGCTAACATTAGGCAATATCAGGAAACTAACTTGCAACATAGTTTTATCCACCAGTTAAGCACTATAAAGATTATTTAGCTTATAGCAATACAGTTAATGTAATCTTTACTAAAAGTGACCATTGGATATCTGACTTACCAGTGATAAAATGCTGCTACACACATCAGAATCCCTCAGTTTCCTCCTTGACATTTCATGTTTTATTTCCTGTATCTACTTCTCTTTTCTTAAAGGCTCGATTTTCTGTTTGGAATCTTATGAAAAGTTAATTCTGTTTTTTTGACTATGTGTTAACTGCTTATCACCACTCAGCTATAGGGCACTTTTTCCTAGCTTGTTAATAAACCAAAATTGCAAGGAGACACGGTCACTTTTGTGCTCTTGTCTCGATGATCAGGAAGACAAAAGCAGATGACAATCTGGGATTCAAATCCTGTTTTGAACACCCAGTTGATCAGTGTGATGTGTTGCATCTGTAGTTGCGGCTAGAAGCTCTCCACCAGATCGTGGTGCTGATCTCCGGCATGGAGGAGAAAGGCAGCCAGCCTGGGAGTACAGGCCGTTCCAGCGTTGCCTTCCAGTCCTCCTCCCTGCTCACCTCTGTCAGGTTGCAATTCCTGGCTGGCTGTTTTGGTCTCGGCACAGTGGGAACTGGAGGACTAAAGGGAGAAAGCGTCCAGCTTCACCACTACCAGGTATGAGCTCACACGCTGATGGTCATAGGTGGAATGCTCCCATTTTTGGGTTGTAGTGGCACAGTTTAAGCTAGGTTTAATGAAGGCTGTAGCCCCACAGTTTACTGTTAATTTAGTTTACAAAAGGGTCATAACCGTGTTGACAATGTTGTGTATGTACGCCTTGACATGCCATTGCTCTGCTCTTGCAGGATGGTGTAAAAGCAGCTAAGAGGAGCCTCCAGGTGGATATCCAGACGGCTGTGCATAAGATATATCAGCAACTGTCTGTCACACTAGAGAGAGCACTGCAGGCCAATAAGCACCACATAGGTAGCCCACTTTGATTTGAACTTATTAATTCCTTGAGGTGTGTGTGTGTGTGTGTGTGTGTGTGTGTGTGTGTGTGTGTGTGTGCGTTTTAATGTATTGGACGTTTCCACAGAAGTTTGTAATATCTGTGTGTGTGTGTGTGTGTCTGTCTATTTATCTATCTATAAACACACACACACACACACACACACACACATATATATATGTGTGAGTGTATGTTAATGGATGTGGACCAGGGATCTGCTTTCATTCTTTTCTTTGAGGAGACGAAGAGGAGGGCAATGTTAAATCTGTAATTCTGCTTATTTCAGCTTCCCTTAAGCTTCACTCAGTGAACTGACAGCACCTCTTTGCATTTGCCTCTCTTTGTCTTCTTTCCCATGTTAGAAGCCCAACAGCGCCTCCTGCTGGTGACTGTCTTTGCTCTGAGTGTGCGCTACCAGCCAGTGGATGTCTCCCTGGCAATCTCAAGCGGGCTCCTCAATGTGCTGTCTCAGCTCTGTGGCACAGAGACCATGCTGGGCCAGCCACTGCAGCTTTTGCAGAAACCTGGGGTGTCCCAGCTCAGCACAGCCCTCAAGGTGGCCTCCACACGCCTGCTGCAGATACTGGCCATCAGCACCGGGTGAGAGATGGAGACATGAATTAGAGCATAGGAGCAGGCATGGCATTAATGCATTGCAAAGAAACTGAACATGAGTCAGTACAATTCATGTGTCACTGTTTAATGATGATTTCATACATTCTGTTCCCTCCATTATCAGATGAAAATGCAAAGAATTTCGTTATGTTTCTGGATATGTCAAATCACTTTCAAGCCTCTAAAATATGGACGAGTTAACATATCACTCTCCTCGTTCTTTTTTTTTTTTTTGTAGGACATATGCAGATAAGCTAAGTCCCAAGGTGGTCCAGTCACTGCTGGACCTACTCTGCAGTCAGCTGAAGAATCTGCTTTCTCAGGCAGGGGTCAGTCTGCTCTCTTCTGCCAAGGACCAGGAAGACATCAAACAAGAGGATAGTGTGGACTCTGAAAAGAAAGACTTCAGAGGTATTAAAGGAATTCGGCCTCAGTACATGTTTCAGTGTAGCAGGTTTTACATTTTAAATTGTGTACAAGACAGGTTTAAAAGCACTATTTGTTTGAAACAGCTGGTAAGTGAGTAAGCCACAAATGAGCCCTGTAGCATACATCAGGCTGTTGTTTGTCTATCTATTTTTATGTACGCAATATTGTTTGTGGCTATTAGTGCCTGCATGTGTGAAGATATGACAGTAAGGTTTGTGCAGTATTAAATTTAATATGCATTCAGTCATAATATTTGTTGTGTCCTTTAGCTCTGCTGCGCAAACAGCACACAGCTGAACTGCACTTAGGAGACTTCCTAGTTTTCTTAAGGAGAGTCGTGTCCTCCAAGGCCATCCAGTCCAAGATGGCCTCCCCTAAGTGGACTGAAGTGCTGCTCAATATCGCTGCCCAGAAATGTTGTTCAGGTACAATCGAGTTCTGTGACATATCGTATTTCACCAATTAATCGCCCGGCCGCAAATAGCCGCCGGGTTCTTATAAACGCCTGGGGTCTGCACCCATTTTGCGTATTAAACGCCCACCCGAATAACCGCCGGGCGATTATTTGCATCATAATGAGGTAATCCAAAATAAGGCTACTCACCTTTTTTTTTTGCAGAAGTAAACAGTTATCCGCGCAATAACAGTGCGGCACTTTTGTTTTCTATCAAAATAAGAGCGCTAGCTAACGTTAGAAAAAAGGGTGCACCGTAATCTTAAATTGCCCGACTATAAATATGTTTGACAGTAACTGTCATCACGATAATGACCTGGGGTGCAGGGTGACCTGTGCAAAAATAAATAAAGGCCTGCAGCGAATAGCCGCCTGGTTCTTTTAAATGGCCGGGGTCGAAGTTGATTTTGCGTATTAAACGCCCGGGCGATTAATTGGTGAAATACGGTAACCAGATAAACCCATTTGTCAAAGAAAACATACTGTAGATCAGCCTGTCACAACTTGGTTGCTAATTTTAGGTGTCCCTCTGGTGGGGAACTTGAGAACTCGGCTTTTAGCTCTCCATGTTCTGGAGGCTGTCCTGCCTGCCTATGAGGCCAATGTAGAGGATGACCAGATGACACAGGTACTACATGCCACTCAATTTGCTGTATACTAAACAATAACAGGCTGTCGTCAATCTGCTAATTAATCTGTGTCTTCTCCTCCAGGTGGTTGAGCGCCTGTTTGCCCTGCTGTCTGACTGTATGTGGGAAGCTCCTATAGCCCAAGCCAAGCACACAATGCAGATCAAAGAAAAAGTGCAGGAGCTCAAACTGCAGGTGCATAGCCATGTACCTGTCCTTTTTGTCCACTTTTCCATAATGCCAGTAGTTGTTTGAGTGATTGACAGTTGGATTAATCCATAGGGAGAGGCAGAGGAGGAGGATGAGAACCTGCCCATCCAGGAGGTATCCTTTGACCCAGAGAAGGCTCAGTGTTGTGTGGTGGAGAACGGCCAGGGGCTGACCCATGGCAGTGGTGGCAAAGGCTATGGCCTGGCCTCCACCGGTATCTCCTCTGGATGCTACCAATGGAAGGTAACATATTGAGATGTTAAGCTACTTTCATGAGCTTGTTGATTTGGAAGTACTTATCACTGCCACATTAGTGTTGCATTTTTAAAACAGAGATTCATGGCTGAACTCAGCTGCATGTTTTCATCAGAAAACTATTTAATTTCAAATGAATTTATTAATTTATAACAGGATTGTGATAGAGACAGAACATATATTTACCGAAACAACGTGTATCCAAAGGTACTAGAAAGATTTGTCTTGATAACGTTTCCCTTGTTTTATTTAACTCACGTTTTGTCATGTTTCTAGTTTTACATAGTGAAGGAGAACCGTGGCAATGAGGGCACATGTGTGGGCGTGTCACGATGGCCCGTGCATGACTTCAACCACCGCACCACATCTGATATGTGGCTGTACCGGGCATACAGCGGCAACCTCTATCACAACGGGGAGCAGACACTGACTCTTAGCAGCTTCACTCAGGGAGACTTCATCACCTGCGTCCTGGACATGGAAGCCAGAACCATCTCCTTTGGCAAGAATGGCGAGGTGAGTGAAACAGGGAGAGACAAGAGGAGTAAACCTCACTCATCAATATCAAATGTTATGCTCAGCCTAGAGAAAAAGACTGGTGTTGTACTCACTTGACATGGAACATTTGCAAATTGATTAAATTTCTGTAGGAGCCATTGATCTATCTTTCATATTTCTCTTTGTCTAAAAACCCTTTGCATGTGCTGCAAAGTTGTACAATTGTATATTTAGAAAAATAAATGTATTTCACAATACCGCTGTCCCTCAGTCTGCCACAAACTGCAAGTTTTTACCATTTCTCAACTCTTTCCAAGCTATATAGTATAAAGCCCCTTCCTTCTGTTATTTCTTCGACACCTCACCCCACACCCTTGCCAAATCGTACCCTGGTTACATGGTATAAATGGCTCTGGACAAAGACACACCCCTGTGTATATGCATGCACTTATGATTATAAGTCTCACATCTCTATCCACAGGTACTCAAAGGTATTTCCATGCTCACACATACACACTCATAGCAACACAGATCCAGACAGTCTTTGATGGATCCACTCAGGCCTGTCAATGTTATTTTTACAGGAGCCCAAGTTAGCCTTTGAGGATGTGGATGCTACTGAGCTCTATCCCTGTGTGATGTTCTACAGCAGTAACCCTGGGGAGAAGGTATGAGAACACAAATGGGTGCCTCTAATAAAGGTACCATGTAGATGTGTGTGGGTTCTTTTGCTTTAGCTAAAAGAACATTAATGGACCACAGAATTAGAAGGAGGAAGCAATGCATTTTAGCTAGATTCATTTAATCACACAGCAAGTAAAATTAGCCCATAGCAGAAAATTACCATAATATTATTGCTAATCAGTATCAGTCACTCAGAAGTTACTGGGTACTAAAATTTATGGCTGTTGCCCATATATGTTTAGAGGAAACCTTCTTTCTTGTGTTTTCGTCTGATGAAGAATGATGCAACAAGCTCACAACCATGTCACAGCAAGATAGGTTCTCAAACTAAAAAAATACCTCAAGAGACCAGAGAGAGTATGTGCTCTGTGTAGTGTTAGATATGATGTCTCTTTCACCTCTGCCCATATTGAAGGTACATATCTTCTAAACCTATGAATCTCTTTTCAAGCCTATCGTTTGTTCTGGTTTTATTGTTGGTTGTGTGAATAGAAATTCCACTAATGTTTAAATGTCTGCAGGTTAAGATCTGTGACATGCAGATGCGGGGTACACCCAGAGATCTCCTTCCCGGTGACCCAGTCTGCAGTCCTGTGGCCACTGTGCTAGCTGAGGCAACCACACAGCTCATCCGCATCTTGCATCGCACCGACCACTGGACCCACCGAATCAACAAGACCATGATCGAGCGACTGCACAAGATCAAACCTTGCTTCAGAGAGTCGGCCAGTACAGCTGGCAGCAGTGGTGGTCAGAGGCTGAAAAAGAGCCGCTCTGTTCAGAGCCGAGAGGAGCATGACGCCCAGAGAGACAGCCATGATACGCCTACAAGGACAGAGGAGGAGAGGGGCCGTCATGGACGTCAGCATGGCCTTGGGGAGCTTTCAGAGCACCATCTGAGAACACTTTGCACAGAGGTGTGGCCAGTGCTAGCGGTGATCGGGGGAGCAGACGCAGGCCTCCGTGTTGGAGGGCGCTGCGTACACAAGCAGACAGGGCGGCATGCCACCCTACTGGGTGTGGTGAAGGAAGGTAGCACCTCAGCCAAGGTGCAGTGGGACGAGGCCGAGATAACCATCAGGTACCGGATGAAAAAATTAGACAGCGCTTCAGTCATTTTTAATGAGAATTGAGTATTAACTTATATAGGCCTTTGCTATTTTTTATGTGTGTGTATAAGGATAATTGTCAGCTAATTGCAAAATAATCTCTGTTTTGAATGTAGTTATTGTGTAAATATATTGAACACCACTGCTGTTGGATACAAACTAGTAATTTCATTTTTTATATATACATGAATAATGTTTTCAGACTTTTTTCCATTTTGAAGACCATTAGCCCGTTTAAACCTGTTTAAAACTCACTAAGATAAGAGTATATCTGACAGAAAACTGGACTCTTGTTTCCAGCAGCAGTGCTCTGCATGCTTTTCTGTTCTGACATAACAATAATGGCTTGTGTGAAACATGCTGCGGTGTAGGCATGCGGTCATCAGCAATATGACCACATGCCTGGAGAAATGTGTTTATAAACACAGATGGAGTTGAATGAAATTTCAGAACATTTCTTCAGGGCTGTATTCACATTCATCTGATAGACTCTGTATTATCCTTTTTAAACATTTCCCTCATACTCTGCACTTCTTAATCACAGTTCTCACCCTCAATCTTCCTTGCTTATATTTACTGTTTTCATATCCACTATTATTTCACCTTTTGCATCATTTTTAATCCATTTCCCTCTTTGCATGGTCCAATAACTCATCAGACTGCATGGTTATGTGCCATTCTCACACATGCCATCTTTTAATTTGTCTTTGTCATGCATGCTTTGCTCTATCTCTCCTGTCTTTTCCCTCACTTTGTGTTTCCTTCCCTTGTCTCTTTTCACTCTCTCACTCCCTTCTATTAAAGCTTCCCAACTTTTTGGTCGCCTAGTGACACTCCGCTGTACAACCTGGAACCGTGCGAGCCGCTGCCCTTCGACGTGGCACGCTTCCGTGGCCTCACTGCCTCGTTGCTGTTGGATCTCACCTACCTTACCAGCATCCATGAGGATACTGCCACTAAGCTCAGTGCGCGACGCCACGACAAGAAGCATCGCAATGCAGCCAGCACTGGGCATGAGGTGACCTCAAATGAGGATAAGGCAGATGGCGAGGGGCATAACCGTAATGAAACCAAAGAAAACGTCGGAGTCTCATCTAACACAGTCCCAGTTACCACAGGCTCAGACCTGCGCGTGTCCCACAGTCTGGATGAGGTCAAAGCACATGTGGCACCCAACTCAAAGTCCGAAAACGAGATTTCTTCTGTGGCCAGTGCTGGAATGGGAGGGAGTGAGACCCTTCTCACTGCAGCTTCTCATACTCCTGCTGATGGGAACAGGAAGAAGGGCCATGAGCATGGCACCCGTAGCCATGAGCCCTCTCCCTCTTCTGCTGCTGCCACCCAGTCAGAGATTCATGCTGTGCAGCTGTCCTACCTCTACCTGGGGGCAATGAAGGCTCTCAGTGCCCTGCTTAGCTGCAGCAAGTACGCTGAGCTGCTGCTCATACCAAAGGTACACCGGCCTGCTAGGCACTCTTGCACATTAGCAGTGATAATGACATAGCCTCTGTTGCAGTCCAGAGAAAGAGAGAACTGTGTAAACATGTAATAATTATACTTAGTTTAGAAGATGGATCAAGCATATAGAAATAACTGACTGGTTTGAGTGAAATCCAGTGCACTCTTGAATACCAGAAAAATACTGGAACATTTCTCTGATTTGTGATTTTGGTTCAAATAGGGTCAGATTTCTCTGAACTTACTGGTTCTTCTTATATCAAGGTTCTACCAGAGACTGTGCCCAGCGGGCACAACGCCGACCTCAATACTGGCCCCAGTGGTAGCACAGCTGTCACCTCTCCAGTGTGCCAAGAGGAAGTGGAGATGAGGGCAGCTCTGCAGTTTCTCATGCGCCACATGGTGAAACGGGCAGTGATGCGCTCCCCTATCAAGCGGGCCTTGGGCCTTGCAGACCTGGAGCGAGCACAGGCTATGATCTACAAGCTAGTCGTCAATGGGTTATTGGAGGAGCCCAGTGCAGGAAAAGCTAAACCCGGTGAGAATATGTACATTCCACTTCTTGATTGTTTGTTATCCCTTCAAGCTGTTTCACTACAGAGATTGTTACAGTATGGATATGGGGAACAGACCTTTTGTTAGCTTTTATCTCTCTTACCCTTCCATTTTCATCTCGCCCAGGAGTGAGAAGTGAGCCAGAGGGTGAAGGAGAAGGGGTGGAAGGTGAGCAGCTGGCACAGACGCCGGTCACCACCAGTCCCTCTGCCTCCAGCACCACCTCCTTCATGAGCTCCTCCCTGGAGGACACTACCACAGCTACCACACCTGTCACAGACACAGAGACTGTCCCTGCCTCCGAGTCTCCCGGGGTCATGCCCCTCAGCCTCCTCAGGTCAGAACAGAGATGGATGCACATATTGTCAGCCAGCTGTTGCCAACGATATGCCTTGGGGTTTCTTCTTTTTGAAGTATGACTGGGGGCGCTTATCTCAATGCTGCTTTGTGTTTTGACAGGCAAATGTTCTCCAGCTACCCAACCACCACCCTGCTTCCAACCCGTCGAGCACAGACTCCTCCAGTGTCCTCTCTGCCCACCTCTCCCTCAGATGAGGTGGGTCGCAGACAGAGCCTCACTTCCCCGGACTCCCAGCCCACCAGGCCACAGAACAGAACTGGTACCTGTA
Source organism: Myripristis murdjan (assembly GCF_902150065.1). Classification (NCBI taxonomy): domain Eukaryota; kingdom Metazoa; phylum Chordata; class Actinopteri; order Holocentriformes; family Holocentridae; genus Myripristis; species Myripristis murdjan. Next base: position 5,297,464 of record NC_043982.1, read on the forward strand.
AGTATAACAGATGCACATACATATACAGTACAAATCCCTGTTGTCCTGGTGAAAACTTTGGATGTCAGTTCAGAAAAGCAGCCTTCAATTTGACTACGATGGATTTTTGAGTTTACTGAAATGGGTTTGCATTTGTTTTATAAGCCCAAGGATAATAGAATTTATCCACCCTTACAAGGCCATGTTATCCTTCATGAAAACTAAAAAAATCACGAAAATTTGACTTTGAGTTATTTGTTAAAGCTTTATTTATCCAATGTGGAGTAACTAAAGTAAACAAGATAAACATATAAGATGATGCTGCAAGGTTCTCACATGACAGCAATTATGTATACTAGGGCCCGACCGATATGGATTTTTTGGGGCCGATGCCGATTCCGTTATTAGGGAATAAAAAAAATCCGATAACCGATATCGGCCGATTAAATTTTTACATTTTTCAATTAAAAAAAAAAAAGACAAAATACCTGCTTTGGATGGCTTAAATATAGTTCTAAACACTTGTTACAAAGATATTAATTGAAGGGAGAACATTTTACTATTTTCAAATACTTTTATTATCAGAAATTGTGTGGAACAAGCAGCATATGAACAATTTGAACATAAAACAAATCAAAAATATGATGTGCAAAAAGGCAGTGTCATCATGTCATCATGTTTAGCTTTAAGGTGCTGCCATAGGTTGGTTGTTTTTTGCTTTTTGCTTGCTTGATCCCTTGTTTACAGAAGCTGCACAAATATTACAGACTGCTTCACCAGTGACGTCCTTGGTGAAGTACTACGTCCACCTTCTTTTGCCATCTGTAAAAAAAACAGCAAGACAATAAGCATTAGTTAAAAAATAACGTTACAAATCTGTCTAGTTATGTGGGCCATTCTGAAACTCAGACATTAAGCATTTGTCTTACTTGTGTTCACATGAATATGACGTGTACACTCCTGGCCACTTCATTAAACTAAACCTATTACTTTTAAAATGTTGTTGACTGTAAGAAAGCTGATAATTCTTCTTTATGGTTATTACTGAGGTGGCAGTGGGTGTTGGTGTGAGGAGCATCATATTGAGGTGTCTGATATTTTGTCAACCCCACTTACATGCATCAGAGGGTCAAAATACTCTGAACACTTCAACATACTGCTCTGCACACCAACAGCAACACACACTATCATCTCAGAAAACATAAAGAAATCTCTCTGACAGTGTCAACATTTACAAAGTAATACATTTATTAAAGTAGAATTCATCGTAGGGCTGTTATTGGTGTGCATTACATTGCACAGTGTCTAATGAAGTGGTCAGTGAGTGTAATAAATTACAAATTATTAATAAATTATTATTTGTAGGTAATAGGTAGGTGGAGAAACAGCGTCATAAAAGTCTCTGGTAAAACATGATTTGAAATGCCCCTCTCTGATGTCCTCTAAACGTGCGTTCACATTTTCTTTCCTCCATGAAGTTATAACTTAGACCAGAAATGCAAGGTAATATTTAAGCTAGGTTATCCTAACTTTAGCTTGCTAACGTATCAGTCAAGTGTGACAAACACAACGAGGCACGCCATGGGGAATGGGAAACTTATTGAGTTATTGTTTAATTCACAAACTAGTTATAAACTTACCATTGAGGCAAACCGCAAACCTCAGTAAATGCGCTGTCGGCTCTTAACCCTTCTCACTACTTCACTCTGCTGTTTCACTGTTGAGCGTGAAGTGAAAGGAGTCGGAGCGCCCTCTACTGGATACGTAACGCAAGGACATTACTTCTAAGAAAACATCATATTCCCTGCATTTTACTAGTGGAAAAATAAGTGTTAACATCGCCGTCAATAGGCCAACTTTTGGCCGATTACCGATTATTCCCTAATGGCTATAATCGGCCGATTAAATCGTCCGACCGATAAATCGGTCGGGCCCTAATGTATACAAGCATTAACCAGTATTTTTACATGCTAAATGTCCTAATAATTTCACTAATGGTGTTGGATTTTGGCTGCAGCCCTGTCAGATCCCAGCAGTAGACTCTCTACGTCACCCCCTCCTCCTGCCATCGCAGTGCCCCTGTTGGAAATGGGCTTCTCGCTACGCCAGATCACCAAAGCTCTGGAGGCCACTGGTCAGTCTCCCTCAAGCCCCTGCCTACATGTTTATATGATTAAGTTTCAGCTTAAGACTTTTTCTGTCTAATGCAACTATATAGTGAATCAAACACACTTTTTGGGGGGGTTGCATCGCATTCTAGACATGAGTAAGAAAAGAGCAGGACTTGGAGTACTACAAACAGCACATTTAGACAGCATAGTAAAATAATGTAATAGTAGTAGTTATGCTGTAGGGGGTACAAGATCTGGGTCATTAAGTGGCTTGAAGAAAAATGTTTGAATTGTGTTGTTGCTACGGGGTGTATTGTACTGGGTGGCTTATGCATTCCCTCTTTCCGTAGGTGCTCGAGGAGAGGCTGACGCCCAGAACATCACTGTCTTGGCCATGTGGATGATAGAGCATCCAGGGACAGAAGATGAGCATGATGAGCCCCATTCCGGAGGGGGTGGCGGGTCAGACCACTGTGCCGGTGCCACAGCTTCTGGTGGAGGAGGCAAATCCATGGACAGGAGCTCATACTTGTGCTCTCCTGGAGACATAGCGAGCGCAGATGCTTCTGAAATGGAGGAGGGCTTCAGTGAGAGGTACACTTCTGTGTTTGTTAGGCATATTTTTGGCTTATTAAATAGTAAATAGTTACATCTAATTTGAAAAAAATCAAATCAAATCTAAAATCTCGCTTGTTGGTGGCACCTGCACCAATGTACCTGAGTGTGTTTGAAGTGTATTTTGATGTATTTGTTGCAATTAGACATACAAAGATATGTGAGTAGTCACTGACCATCTAATGTTAGCAAGGTTATCAAAAGTGAAGATCATATTCATTAATGTACGAGCCAAGGTCTGATCTACAGGGCACAGAAAAGGGTCCATGAGAGAATCCTCATGTTAGATAAGCAAGAAGTCATTGTTAGCTAGCATTGACTATTAGCATGGGCTACTGTAACACTGCTGTACTGTCATAAGCTTAAAGAATCAACAAAACAGCCTAATTTATTTTAGTATAATTTAGGTTAAACCACATTAGGTAGCATTTGAGCTCAGAAACATTTTTCATGAAATCATTCAGTTGGTAACAGTACAAAGTAGAAAGAGAGAAATTATACACACATCACATACATTAGGTGCAAGGGTATCAAAAAAACTGTCAGTGAAGGAAGAATGACACCTGCACACTCTCCCCCAAGCCACATTTTATTAGAGATAACAATTTGATCTTCATCAGGTAAAAAAGACCTGGCAAAGATCCAGTTCAGATTAAATGTTTGTTTCCAAGCCTAATGCTGCATTGTATGAACCTTTCCTCTACTTATTTGTTTGTGACAGACCTGACAGCAGAATTAACGTCTTCCTCTATTTTCATGTGATTGGACAGCAGGGAAAAGCAGCCTCAAAATTCTTTGAACTCATTGAAAACAGAAAACTTGCTAAAAATGCAACCAATTTTGCCAAAACACAGTCCAAATGCTTGCTGATAAGACAAAATGCCAAGTTGTAGTTGTTGATCAGTAGAGTTCGAGTTTTAAAAAACGAAGTCTATATTTGTGTCCCTCACAGTCCTGAGGGTCTCGACCAGGACAGTGCATCAGCCTCCAGCGGTCCTCCTCCCAGAGGCCGCTCTGCTGCCGGTAGAAAACATCGCTTTGACCTGGCTGCACGCACACTGCTAGCCCGAGCTGGTGAGGAAGTCACACACAGATATTTTTTCCATTTCCGCTCACCTAAATTACATAAAGCACTTCTTGTCTTGCCAGTTGTATAATACACTTACCTCCCATTTCCTGACCTCTCTTTCACTTTTCCCCTCCTTATAAGCTGGTCTATACCGCTCAGTGCAGGCCCATCATAGTCAGTCTCGTCGTGAGGTCTCAGCCCTACAGCAGCAACAAGACCCAGGTGCCCTCTACGACTTCAACCTGGACGAAGAGCTTGAGATGGACCTGGACGAGGAGACAATGGAGGCCATGTTCGGCCAGGACCTGGCCAGTGACACCGACATTCTGGGAATGTGGATCCCGGAGGTACTGGACTGGCCAACATGGGTGTGTGTGATTTTATGCTACAGCCAGAGGGCTGCCATCACCATTCTGCTTTTTACTTGCCTTTCTTTACTTGCTCACAGATACATTCATATGTGCACACTGAACTGCCAGCAATATTAGTTGTATGCATGAGAGACCTGCACTCATTGTTCCTGAAAGTCCACTACAGCAAAAGCTTTAACTGGCATAAAATGGGAAAAATTAAGTGGTTTTAACTGGATCTCTAAAAAGTTAGAAGATTAGATGATGAATATGGATGTTGACAATTGGCTGTTGCTTGCAGCTTAATACTAACCGTTAATGCACTGGTGTCATTTATTAACTTTTTTTTTTTTTTAATTAACTGCATGCATGTTGTTATGCTGAATCCTAACAACTTTGTCATGTTTGTGTCTTGCATTTCCATGGATGTGTGTCTCATTGTGTGAATATATTGTCTTTCTGTATGTGAATACCCCCTTCTGCCCCCCTCACCCCTCCACCCATATGCATCACACCTTGCAGCATGTGTGTGAGACAGAGGAGCGTGACGAGGTGGTGGTGTGTGAGCTGTGTGAAGCCAGTGTGGCCAACTTCAACCAACACATGAAGAAGAGCCACCCAGGCTGCGGCCGCAGCGCCAACCGGCAAGGCTACCGCAGTAATGGCTCCTACGTTGACGGCTGGTTTGGAGGGGAGTGTGGTAGCGGAAACCCCTATTACCTGCTCTGTGGCAGCTGCAGAGAGAAATACCTGGCCATCAAAAGCAAGGCCAAAGTCCCCATTGTGGAGAGGTATGCACTATTGAGAAAAATATAAAGTGAACAAGGATGGACTTTGGTTTCCCAAAGGTATTGCTACTATCAGTGCTGCCCCATTATGATCATATTTTCACATGATTTTCCTGCGAGGCTCAGAGACCGAAAATCTCCTAACTTCTAGCCTCTCAAGTTTGTTAAGTATGATTATGACTTGGTCCTTGCAAACCCGAGGCATCAGATCTGTGGAAGTCTACTCCTCTCACTAAAACTGGGACCTCTGGCGCTCCCAAACAGGGGAAACCAAAGGAAACTGCTTGTTAAGAAACAGTTTGACCTACCAGGTGATCTATGATGATCTGTGATGGTCTTTCGTCTCAATTAAATTCCTAATAAGTGAAATAAAGACATTTCTGTGCATGTCTTCCTGCTAACTTGTAGTTCTACTGATGTACACCCTATTCACCATCCAGTAGAAATATTAAGTGGAGGTCTGTTATCCTTGTGACATGTTAACACCTCACCTACACTAGAAGAAAGGGAGCAATAACCCATTGTCATTGCCTTGGAAAGTATCCTGACAGGATGTGACAGCATCATAATCACAAACACTTGAACCACCTTTGTACTGCGCTGTCAGTCTGTTGTACTTTTGGTGGCAGCGTTGGTGTGTGTGCATGTTTTTTATAGGTAGAGTTGCTGGCTGCAGTGGTTACTTTCACAGTTTCACTTGTTTTCATACTCCATTGTGAAATTGTGTCAGTAGTTCATTGACAGACATGCGCTACTTCAGACTATTATGGCAAAACAGAATTACTTTTTTGCCTTGCCATGTTGGAATAATCGCTATCATGTATTTCATAAACATAGCAGCGGATTTGACTCACTTGGATTATTGATTATCACTGAAAGGAAATGAAGGTGATTTCTACTAATTTCAAATTTCTAATGTATTATGTATTCAGGTACAAAGGGCAAGCTCCTGATCTCTTGGGAAAACAGGACAGCGTCTATGAAGGTAAGGTGCATCATGAACACATATTGGTAATTTGAAAAATACCATGTCTGTTTGCTGTCACAATACCCACAAGCAACTGTTTGTTAGATTTAAATTTAAATGTGTGCATCCTAACACCTGCAGAAGACTGGGATATGCTGGACGTTGATGAGGATGAGAAGTTGACGGGGGAGGAGGAATTTGAGCTTCTGGCCGGCCCCTTGGGGCTGAGTGAGCGCAGGGTTGTCCCTGAAGCTGTCCAGTTTCCTGACAGCGACCCGCTGGGAGCTTCTGTAGCCATGGTGACAGCCACTAATAGCATGGAGGAGACTCTGCTGCAGATAGGTGAGGAGAAAGGGGCTAGTTCAGGGTGTCTGATCTACTCATAAAACATCAAATACTTTAAATTTTTGGCATGAAAAATCATTATTGGTACTAAATATTACCAATTTAGTACTAAATTATCAGTATTAGTATTGGCCCTCAGCAGCTGATGGCTGAACTGTAATCACAGTATTCAAAGTGTCTGGCGTATGTAACTGAGGGGCATGCGTATGTGTTCAGGATGTCAGAGCTCAGTGGATAAGAGTTCTTCAGGCAGGGTGACCCTCGGGGAGCAGGCAGCAGCCCTGCAGAATCCTCATGACCGTGTCATGGCCCTGAGGAGGGTGACAGCTGCAGCCCAGGTGCTCTTGGCCAGGACCATGGTGATGAGAGCCCTCTCCCTGCTCTCTGTCAGGTAGGCTTTACCACAGTCAAGACGAGAATACCACACACTCCCTCTGTGTTGCATATACAGTCTGCATCACTGATTAGCTCTGTTTTTTCTTTCACTTTTGTCCTATGGGAACTGTTTGTATTTGTCTTATTGTTGGAGTCTGTGGCTAGGTTTCTTTTAAATTATTATGTCAAATGCAAAAAAGCTGTACACTTGCTATAGTCAGAGACTATAGAAGCCCATTTCCACCCGGGAAAAAAAATTAAAAATTCCCATGGTAAGTCATAATTATGAGATAAAAAGTTGAAACTATAACAAAATCCCCATGGTAAGTCATAATTATGACTTACCATGGGGATTTTTTTTTTAAATTTTTTCCCTGGTAGAAATGGGCTTCCATAGAAGACAGCAAAAGTATGTGATAAATCGTAATAGAAATGCAGTAAATAATTATGCTTGCCTCAGTGCATTGCAAGCAAAACAGTAATTCAGTAGTGATCTTGGATATTCTGAAAGAATATTTCTCCACTGTCTTTTTCTCTGGTTTCTTGTTTTTCTGCCATTCAGAACTTATTCACTTCAACCCCACCTTATTCTTATTTCATTTTTGTGCCGCTTAAAAGGCTTGCTTAAAATTGGTGTGACAGTTGGATGGAAACAGAGTTTCTTTCTGACTGGTCCACAAAAACATAATTTCTCTTTCTCCTTCCCCCTTTCTCCTTTTTAATTATACCTTAATCCTGCCTTTTTTCTCTTCTTTTCTCCGTTCCTCCTTCCTTCCCACTCAGTGGCTCTAGCTGCAGCCTGGCAGCCGGTCTGGAGTCTCTAGGTTTGACTGACATCAGGACTCTGGTCAGGCTGATGTGTCTGGCAGCAGCAGGCCGAGCAGGCCTTTCCACCAGTCCTACAGCGGGCTCCGGCCCCACTGAGAGGCCCCGCGGAGCCGCCAAGGCTAGTAAACCCATCTCCTGCCTGGCCTACCTCAGCACAGCTGTGGGCTGCCTGGCCTCCAACAGCCCCAATGCTGCCAAACTGTTGGTGCAGCTCTGCACTCAGGTACAACATATTAGTCCTCAGCACCCAGTGCTTTCCTCCTGACCACATACAGTTAGAGTATTTACCTAGATCCCAATCCACATTGTGACTTTATTGAGCTTAGTTCTAAGATGAGGTGTTCCATTTGACACATCATTTGTAAAAAGCACTGCCTGTTATAAAGAAGAAAATTGTTAAATGCGATTGTAGTGTTTTCCGCAAGTGCTGGCTGCTGGTCAGGTAGCCGATTACTGACTCCTTCACCTCTGTGCTACTTCTTTAATGGTAAGTTTTGTTTTTAATATGGGAAATACCTCAAATGCGCTCAGATGTGCTCATGTCAGCAGTCTTGTAGGTGCATGTCAGGCATCAGGCAGACGACCTCGCTTAGTTTTAGTGCTGTGCAAGAGAAATGAGCTTTGCTCTTGCATCTCATTAAAACTGAGAGCCTCATGAAACTGAAACTTGTGATTCTACTCTCTACCCTGCTCACATGTTTGTGTGTTCTGTACAGTGTCTCAAAAAATGTTTTATTGTCAATTATCTGGATCTGCCCAGAATTCAGATGTAAAAAGGGATATCAGAGCAGCGCCACCCACACATTTGCACATTGCCTCTACTTGCCATTTCAGTTTGACTTGACACTCTGAGCTAACAGTTGGCAATGACAAGTAATTGTGAAATAGCCCAAGGCAGATTGTGATACTGTATATTGAATTTAGATTACAGTTAATCAGCCTTGTCTCCCCAGTGTGCAGTCAGCAGTAGTCAGTAGTTAGCAGTTCTTCTGTTGTTTCATATTGTTTTCTGTTTCAGTTGTATTCCACATTTATATGTGTACTTAAGCATTTGAATTGATCTGAAGGAAGTGCCTGAAAAACCTCAACAGAATTACTCAAAAATGAGTCACATATCACACCAAATTGGAGAAAAAGTAAATAGTATATGTTGAGTAGAATCAAATTGTCAAAATGCAAGAAAAAGTGGAACCAATATGTCAAGATGCTTAAAAAGATGGAAAAGAAGAGCATGTTCATCACAAAGAGTTGCATTTCCTCTTGAGAAAGCTGGTCAATGTGCTTGCAGAAAGTACTGCACTTGTTTCACAATGAAAACATGATAACCTATGTTGCATACTGTGATTAGGGGAGCATCATCACTTTCTTTTAGTGTACACCTACTCATTAAGCAACGGTTCAGAGCCATCAGTGTTTGACGCAGGCCATGTTTTATCTGCTGTTTCCAGAACCTGATCTCTGCAGCTACAGGTATGAATCTGACCACAGTGGACGACCCCATCCAGAGGAAGTTCCTACCCAGCTTCCTCCGTGGCGTGGCTGAGGAAAACAAGCTGGTCACATCTCCCAACTTTGTGGTCACGCAGGCTCTGGTGGCCCTGCTGGCAGATAAAGGGGCTAGACTCAGGCCTGCTTATGACAAGGCTGACATAGAGAAACGAGGTTTGTAGAAATGTAGGGTAGGTCTGGTGTCAGGCTACAGTTATGTTATTTTGTCCATTTGTCTCTTGTGTATATTTAACTCATTGGTTATCAGTATGTGTCAGAATCATGGATGTCATACGGAATAATGTTAGCTTGTTATTTTTGTTGTACAAATAGTACAACATAGTTAGAATTAAATATAAATGCATTGAACACCTTATACAGTATTTAGGGTCATGTTTAGCTTTTGAGTAGGCCATAATACAGAATTAAAATTTTAAAATTCCAGCCTCTGTATTAAATGTCTCTAAAGTTTATTGCAAAATGTTTTCGCAATATATAGGGACAAAATAATTTCCTTTCTGAAGTTTTACATGGAGCAGTTGGTTCTCATTATCCCTGTAGTATTTGTATGAATTAAATAGGTAGTGGTTATCCCAGTATGTAGCAGATTATGCCCTTTAGAAATCAGAACACTGGAAACAAAGTTTTAACTCTGCCATGACAAACTTTCACTGCACTGCTGCACAGTACATGTGCCACAGTCTCAAACCAATTTGTTCTTGGCAATATAGTCTTGAGCATCTGTCTTTTGATAGCATTTTAGGCTAACTGTTTGTCAAAACAAGTGACAAGAGCTGCCTGAAAGGAAACATGCAGGTCACTGTCCTCTGTAGACTAAAGGAAAATCAACCTGTGTCCCTGTGTGATTGTGCTGCATGTTTTCCTGATGCTAAGATGCTGTATCTAAAGCAAATTACTCGTGCTTTGTGGAAATCAGTGTCCACAAATCAAGCTCGCAAGGAAATTAAGCAAATCAAATCTATCTTCGTCATTATTTGATCTTAAACTCTGCAGCAGAGGGCATAATTATATTCAAGGGGACAAATTTAAGAATGAGAGCTTTTTACAAGTTGTATCAGTGCCAAGCTAAACATTAGGCCAGTTGTAATAATGGCTAACCTAGATGTTAATCATTTTATAATAATTAGCATGTGGATCTTTTGTGCTTTTTAATAATGGTTTAGTCCAACAGATTTGTCTTCTAGGCTTCCATGCAAACATGCCACTCAAAAGTGGGTCATGCTTGTGCTAGCTTGTCACTGTTCTCTCTTCACACATTTTATCATTTGCTTTTTCTGTGCTTTTTGTGTTTTCTTGTGTGTCCTTTTTGTTTCCCTTCTCTCACTCACCGGGCGGCCTTGTCACTTTGTGTTTCATGTCGAGCAGGTCTAATTGCGCATTTGTATGCCCATCCTTCCCATAATCCCTCCGCTGTAGGCCCTCTGGAGCTGGCCAATGCTCTGGCGGCCTGCTGCCTGTCATCCAGGCTCTCTTCGCAGCACCGCCAGTGGGCCGCTCAGCAGCTGGTCCGCACACTGGCTGCCCACGACCGTGACAACAACCAGAGTCGGCCGCAAACCTTTGCCGACATGGCGGGGGACCTGCGAAAGTGCACCTTCGTCAAGCTAGAGGCCCATCAGAGCAGGGTTAGTCACTCTGAGGCTCTGCAGACTTCCCTGCCTTTCTCAGAACTCAAAATTGTTCACCCCTGTAAACAACATGCCCTTGTATTGCACCACTACTAGATCAATGTAAAGCTACTTTGAAACATTTTCATGTTGGTTCAGTTTTCTGAATTTAGCCTATAACATAAACATTTTCTTTCTCTACATAGATTGTTTCAGCAATGAACCTTATTGGAAAAACATTTTAGCGTTTCCAAGGTTCTTTCACAACAGCATTCATAATCCAACAGATTTTTGTACCTCTTAACTTTTGGCCTCCATTATAATTTTGCAGAACCCTGAGGCACTTCATGTCCTTTAGAAACTATAAATCTCTCTTCCCCTCTTTCACTCTTGCTGTCTATCTCTGTTGCTCTGATTCTGAACCATAGAAGGAATTGGTGATAATAATCTCAAGGTATTTTGCATTGCATCTGTCTGTGTGGTATTTAATTAAGGCTTGCTCTGTGGTTCATACAGGTCATCACATGTGGTTGGTGCAGTAAGAAAGGCCTGTTGGCCACCAGTGGGAATGATGGGACAGTCAGGGTGTGGAATGTAACCAAGAGCCAGTACACCCTTCAGCAGACCTGTATCTTCAATAAGACGTAAGGCTTTCAAAGGCACCACAAGGACCGCATGTCCTTTGTTCGACCTCCAGAAAAACTTTGTGCTCTGGGAAACCATAGTATTTCACATTGCAGAAAGGCTGTCTCAGGCTATGCCTCAGTGCTAGTTATACAGAAGACTTGCCCCAAAAGCAGCATTGGAATCACAAAACATTGCTCCAAGAAATCTTCTTTGATGTCCTTGTTTTCATGTTACTACAGAGTATCTCCTGTGTTTTGTCTCATATATTGATATCGTTTCTGGAATCTGTGTTCTGGTTGTTACACTTTTTTTTTTTTTTTTTTTTTTGTATGTGTGTTTTTCTTTCTGACTGATTAGTGAGGGTTCTTCAGAGGAGGGCCTGACGTGCTTAGGATCCCCTGGTGACCCCTGCCTGTCTCCTCTGGCCTGGAGTGTCACTGGAAAATACCTGGCCTCCTCCATGGAGAAAATGGTTAACATATGGCAAGTCAATGGTAAACTTAAAACATTTTTTTTTAATCAATTTCCTGTTGATTGTTTACATGTTTTTATTGTTATGTGCAGTACATTCATGGCAAATGCCGTTTTAGTTGTTTTCTATCAAATTTTTTTCAAAGCAGTTTGCGTTATATGGCTTAACTTGTATTAAACATGTGTAAGGTCTAAGGAATGTGAATGAGATGGCATTAAGATTTTACAGCTTCCATTAAAAATGGATAGGCCTCAGGACTGGAGGTGGTCCAATCATCATTTCCTGCCTCTCACCACACAGCCTGCAGCATGAGCCATCTGTTCTTGGACACTTTCAATAACCCCAAAGATGGAAGTCAACAGTCACATTCTTATTAGCTTTCATGAGCACATTCTCTGTTGTGTTTTTGCCACGTGAGCATCTCTATTACTGCAGAAGTAAATGAAATCCTTTCCATGAAATCCATTTTAATGGCCATTTTAGTTGAATGGTTCAAGACACACGCCATAATTTGTCTCCTAAGACATTTTTTAAAATGGATACAATGTGTGTAAACACGCATTCCAGATGTGATAAAAAATTATCTGGGTACCAAACAAGTAGACTGTTTATTCCACCCTGTACCAAATGTGTGCTCTTTTCTTCTCTAAGGTGGCAAAGGCCTTCTGGACGTGCAGCCTCACTGGGTGTCAGCACTGGCTTGGCCTGAAGGTGAGGCCGGGTCCCTGTGGAGCGGGGAACCCAAGGACTTACTACTGGTAGGACGCATGGATGGATCCTTAGGCCTCATCGAGGTGCTGGATGCCTCCAGTATGCATCGCACAGAGCTGGAACACTGTTACAGAAAAGATGGTATGAAGAGGGTATTTGTTGTCAAGAATAAATAATTTGTTGTGTTTCTGATTTTTATGCTCTGAATGACACGTTTTCTGTCAATTTGTCAGTATTTTACACATTCTTTGTAATTGTCTGTATGATTGCCAAAGTTATGTTTTATCCTCTCCCAGTGGCAGTGATGCACATTGCATGGTACAGTGAAGACAGGCCGTTTGCTGTTGGCTACGCAGATGGAAAGTTACTGATAGGATCCAAAGAGCCCTTAGAGAAAGGAGCTATTGTGGTCATTGATGCACACAAGGTGAAGCAGTTAATAAAAATTGTCTGTCTTAATAAAAACTGTCAGTCTTGCATAAAACTGTTGCAAGCCTTTATTATCTAGGCTTAATATAAGCAAGACAGATTGTGTGTTGAGTCATAGCCAGAATTGGTCTTAGAACTGAACCCGCTTGTCACGGTGTGTCCCTAGGAATCAGTCACCAGTATGAAGTGGAATCCTGGCGGTCAGATCCTGCTGACATGTGCCAAAGAGGAGACGGTGAAGCTGTGGGCCAGTCCTGACTCAGGCTCTGGCTCTGGCTGGCGCTGCCTGCAGAGTCTCCGCCACCCTTCCCAGGTCAACGGTGTGGCCTGGTGCAGCCTGCCTGGACATGGCTCCAAGCCCCTCAGCATGCTAGCCACGTATGTTGTCCTATAGGGCTAGAATTTACTATATATGGGCATAAACTGTAAGATTTAATGGTCATATTTTTGTGGTGTCACCCATAGAATATCATGGCAGATTATGAAAGTAGTTACCAAGAACAGTGGGTGCCAGATTGTGAGTGCTCTCCTCAACTCAGTGTCCAACAAGCTATCTTGAACTACAGTCCTTTAGTTGCCATGGATAATAGTTTCCATGGTAGTTCATTTGCCCAATAGTGACATTATGCTAACTGCTTTCTTTTTACTTAAGGTGTTACAACTGTTGCATTATGGCCATTTACAACTGCTGCAAAGTGTATACCTAAGTAAAATTTTGGGGGGAAGGGAATTTCATTGAAAAGTTGTGGGGACAGTTTAATATAGATTTGTTATTAGGTACCAGTGGTAAACAGTCTCCAGTCTTGCTATTGTGAGTGCCTCAACCAATCAGTAAAGTAAGTACTGTGTAGGAAGTTTCAGGATCATAACCTAAACTATACATATATGAAAGAAGTGAGATTATCTGTTTGTACTTGACAGCTTTGATGTCTGTGTGGATAGGCTGAGACAGACATTTTGGGCAGAGATACTGGACATGTAGCAAAGCAAGGTCAACATCCAGACCTTCAAGCGCATCTAAAATATTCACTTCTCAGCAAAATTCCACAACAAAATAGATGCTTCCCTCAATATATTGTGTTTGGTATTTATAGGCTCTGCTGTGGGATTTTCAAGGGGAGACATAGTCCCAGAACAGAGAGACTATTGTTACAGAATTACAAGAAAGGCTTTAAATAACTTTTGATCTGCTGCAGTCTCAACAAAGCATTCTTACTCCTGGCACGGTGTGAATGCAAGGCCATTTGATTCTCATAAAAAAACAAGAAATATTTCCTGCGTGTTGGTGGGTTTACATATGTGACTGTGAGTTTAAACTTCATGTCTGGTCATGCAAGACCACAGCACATGCCGCAGGATTGCTTCGACACATTAATGCATTTTCTATTATGGAAAAACATGCTACCAGTCTGGCGCTTTGCAGGATTAACTCTTAGCACTTTCTAGGATCACACACAAGCTGCTATATGGATTGATTTTCGTGTCAGACGAAATTTCGTTGTATTGGGGAAAATAAAAATAAACGTTAGCAAAAGTACATATCTAGACTTACATATATACACACACATACACACAAATACATGCACACACATATGTATCTACAAACCTGTACATATAAGTTGTGTTTGTGTGTGTATGACTATGTGGCTCTGTGTTTTCAGATGCTGCCAGAATGGTCTGGTATCAGTCTGGACGGTTCCACAAGACACCTCCAGCTTCCCAGAATCCAGCTCCTCTGGCTCAGAGGAATGGTGGGAGAATGAACCAAAGCCTAAATTCAAGGTTTGATGTTATTTTAGTCCTGTTACTGATGATATTACTAATAACATTCTCACACAGCTACATGCATTCCTACACCTAATGTGAAGAACAAATGCAGTTAGCCGGCTTAATGTCAACTGTAAGTTGAGAGATTCAGACAAGTATAAAGATGTAAGTGATGTTAATTTAAGTCAAAGATAAAGGCTTGCTGCAGACCGCCCAAGCTTTTGTGGCAGCCGTGAACCACAAGAGATGATGCACAAACTTGTACAAGACCAGGGTCCTTTTATGGGGTCTTTAAAGCAATGTTCCAACGTTTTGGGCAAAGTACCCTTTTGGTTCGGTTGCTATGGTTATCATTTTATGTTAGCTTAGCATAAAGACTTGAAGTCTATGGGATTCATTAGCCTAGCTCTGTGAAAGTGAGAAAATAACCCTCACAGAAACTCCAAAGCTATCTTATTTACACAGTGTATCGTGTATTTGAAATATAGGTCTTAGAATTAAAAAAAAAAAAAAATCACTGCAATACACAGAAGACTAAATGTGTTGAATGGTTATAGTTCCCCTATCTAATCATTCTTCTAAAACAACTCTTGTGTTTATTGTTTATTTTTTAAATTTTTAAGACATGTATGTCAAATACAAGTATTTCAAATACACATGATACACTGTCTAAATATAATAAATACAGCTTTGGAGTTGCTGTAAGGTGTATTTTTTTCACTTTGAACTGCTAAAATTATTTCTTTTATATTACAGTAAGTTACAATATATAATGCAACACATGTATTGTGCACTGCTGAAAACTGTAGCAGGCTTTACAGAGGAGAATGAGCAGTTCATCTTTCCTTCCACTGCTGAGGTGTTATGTTTTATTGATATCGCAGTTTATGTAGTGCTGCCTTTTTTTGATATTGCTGGCGATGTGGTTCTAAGATTTTTACCTCATTAGGTTACGTACTTTCTTTAAGAATGGCCTTATTCTTCTTGTTCAGATCGCACTGTGAAGGATCACCTGATCAGTTATATTCATGTGTAAATATTTAACAGTTCCACAAAAAAAAATCTATTGTAGTGGGAACTGCAAAAAAGGGGCTTAAAATTACTGAAGGCATCCCTCATCCTCCACCATCATGATTTTTTAATTTCTTTTGCATTTTATGAAGTGCCTAGAGGATTTTTTTGCTTCGAGACCCTGCTTATTTCTGATCCTAATTTTATATATACTGTCTGATCTCTATGTATGTATAGAGTAAAAAATGATCTATAAATGGTTATGCACAAAGTCTAGGAGACATGCTAGGAACATACGTTGGACAAGATCCTCAATGTATTTCAACAAATACACTGCTATATTCTGCTTACTTCTGCTTACTTTTGACCTGTGTGTGCGTGTTTGGCCAACAGTGTTCCCGGTGGTCAGAAGAGGGAGCCTTTTGTGTTTTCCAGCTCAAGGGCCACATCACCCCAGTGAGGACTGTGGCTTTCAGCCCTGATGGCCTGGCCCTAGCATCTGGAGGAGTAGGAGGTCTCATGAACATCTGGTCCCTGCGGGTAATACAGACAAACACAGATGGAGGATAAATATGCACAGAGGCAACACACACACGGGACATACGGTCATACTATAGATAGACACACAGATCCACCAATGTATAGGCAAAACATATAATTTTCCACTCAATTCACTGTGTGTGTGTGTGTGTGTGTGTGTGTGTGTGTGTGTGTCCGTCCAACAGGATGGCTCTGTGCTCCAGACAGTAGTAGCTGGGACAGGGGCCATTCAGAGTATAGTCTGGATCCCAGATGTGGGTGTCTCTGTGTGCTCCAACCGGTCAAAGGTAAGACTGTCACTGTCCAAACTGAGCTTCTCACCACTTCTTACAATCTCAGATTTCCCATTTGGTTCATGTATCCATGACTGCGACCTCCTCAGTAATATAATAATATTTATTTAACTACAAGGTAGTCTGCTTCATCTGTATGTCTTTGTGTGTGTGTCTGTGTGTGTGTCCCACACTCCAGGATGTGCTGGTAGTTAACTGCTCCACAGAGTTCATGGCGTCCAACCATGTGTTGGCCACTTGCCGCACAGCTCTGAAGAAGCAGGGTGTGGTTGGTCTCAACATGGCACCCTGTATGAGGGCCTTCCTGGAGAGACTGCCTGTCATGCTGCAGGAGCAATATGTCTATGAGAAGGTAGGAGGATTTTTTACTTGCTACTAGCCCATGGATATATCTGTTGCGTAACAGCATGAAAAGAGTAACTTATAACAAATCAGAACAGAGGCTTAAAGGACCATACCAGTGATTTTGGATGTTTTTATCTACATCAATTATCCACTCCATTCCCCATAATTAACAAAATGAAAAGGCATTCTTATTCTTTTAAGCAAAGCCACTTGTTTTTGAATTTATTTCGTATTAAGTTGTGCAACTTAAATATACGCCAAGAGCATGAGCAAGTTGTAAGGAAAGAAATACAGAAAAGTAGAGCTTAACTTTAGCCACATTTTCAAGCCGACCCGTTCTTTGCCTGAAAAAGTTTGTCTGAATCAAATCCCTGTAAGATGATGACTGGAGTTTGACTGGGAACCAAAGCTGGCATTAATTAATTCGTCCCCCAGATGATGATCTCTTGCTGAACAGTTTCCCCCTCATGATCCTATAGCTCTGATACAGAGAAGGTAGAGGGAAGGTAGGAGTCACCAAGAATCAAGAGGACTAACTGCTATCATAAAGGCTACAACAAATAAATTTAGATGCCCAATAATTTATTGTGATCAGACAGGCCCATGTTTGCTAGGAGCAGACTCCCAGCTCTAGATAGATAGATAGATTTACTTTATTGATCCCAAACTGGGAAATTCTCAAACAAATACAGTGCTATATTACCCGCAAACAGTTAACAAAAATAAATAAATAAAATAAGATCGCGTCTGCCACTCAGCTGAAACCCTACCTAAGCTGAAAAGTCACATTTTCTTTACAGATTGATATCTATTAAGTAAGAGATTTTTATTTTGTTATTATTTAATTGGCATCAGTGCTTATTGTTAACTGACAGTTCCCTCCCGCCTCATCTTCCAGCCCCATGTAGTATGCGGGGAGCAGCTTGTCCATAGCCCTTACATGCAATGCCTGGCGTCCCTGGCAGTAGGCCTCCACCTGGACCAACTCCTGTGCCGCCCTCCTGTGCCGCCTCACCTCCGACACTGCCCACCCGAGTCTGGCACAGCCATCTGGAGCGCCAGTGAGTGGGCTTGGCTGGACTGCTTCTCGACTACAGTCAAGGCAGCAGAGGCCCTGGCACGGGGCGCCACCTTCCCCGACTCCTTCTCTGTGCCTGACCTGGAGCCTGTGCCCAAAGATGAAATGGCTCTTCTCATGGTGAGGGAGGTTGTTCAGTTGCTCACATGTGCAGGTGTATTTTAACTGTTAATACTTTACTGTACTTCATCATAACCTTTTATTTGTCTGTCCAGGATAATAGTAAATGGGTGTCTGGTATGGATGAACAGATCATGTCCTGGGCCACATCTAGACCTGAGGTAATTAGATTCATACCTTGTTTGATATTAGTCACAGTAAATGGTTCACCAGGCGACATTCATTTTTACCAACTTTTTGACTACTGATTGACAAATGTTATTTGTGTGTGTGTGTGTGTTTGTGTGTTGGATGGTCACAGGACTGGCACCTTGGAGGGAAGTGTGATGTCTATCTCTGGGGTGCCGGGCGGCATGGCCAGTTGGCAGAGGCTGGCAGAAACATCCTGGTGCCAACCACTGCCCCATCCTTCTCTCAGGCACAACAGGTATAAACAACCACAGACACAGTCATGTGTTTGGTTACTACATCTACCCATTGTTTTGAAAAGACGACCAATTCTTGTATGTATTATAAAAGGATATTCTAATCAGTCTAATCACATCTGAAGAGAGGCTTTTTACCCAACCAGGGGGCATTTCCAGCACTGCAAAAACGCAAAATCTTACCAAGATTGTCTTATTTCAAGTCAAAAATGTCTTATTTCTAGTCAAAATATCTCACCTCAGAAGTAAACTGTTTTTAGACAATTTTCACTTGTTTCATTGGCAAAATTTGCCAGTGGAAAAAGTGAAAATTCACTTGAAATAAGTGAAAATTAGCTAGAAACAAGAAACAAATTTTGCCAATGAAACAAGCAAATTTTCACTTGTTTCAAGCAAATTTTCACTTGAAACAAGAGACAATTGTCTTAAAACAAGTTACTTCTGAGGTGATCATGTCTTATTTTAAGTGTAATGAGATATTTTGACTAGTAATAAGACATTTTTGACTGGAAATAAGACAAATAATCTTGGTAAGATTTTGAGTTTTTGCAGTGAGTGACACGTAGAATTGAGAGACTCTCCCTCCTTTTGTTGTCCATTACCACTGGCCCTGTTTCTTTTCATCCCCTCCACCTGTTTCCGCTTTGTCTCCTTACTCTCTTTTCACCATCCTCTGCCCCTGTTGTCCCTCCACTAGGTGGTGTGTGGTCAGAACTGTACCTTTGTGATCCAGCCCAATGGGACGGTGCTGGCCTGTGGGGAGGGCAGCTATGGCCGCCTGGGCCAGGGCAACTCTGATGACTTGCATGTCCTCACCGTCATCTCAGCTCTTCAAGGTGGTGCTGGAAATTTACTGTTATTACATATATTTTATATTCTATATTCTATGTACTACATGTACTACATTGCATATTTAATTAAAAATATGTTTGTATTTTATTTGTGTTTGCAAGTTAGTCTGCACCAACATATCTTACCCCAGTAGGCATAATGTAGATACATTGATTTATTACTTTATTTGAGCAGAAGTAAAATTACTGCCACGAAAATCTGCTTCACTAAAAAACAGCAAATTTTTAAACGTAAATTTAAAATGTACTTGAGTAAAAATTATCTAATAAAAAGTTTGGTTGCCTGTAATCTTTCCCATGGATGATGAACCTGCTGTTGTTAATTACAAGTATCCAAATACATCCACCTGAACAACCTGGTTATCCCCTCTGGCCCTCAGGTTTTGTGGTGACCCAGTTGGTGACATCATGCGGTAGTGACGGCCACTCCATGGCTCTGACGGAGAGTGGCGAGGTGTTCAGCTGGGGGGACGGGGACTATGGCAAGCTGGGCCATGGGAACAGTGACCGCCAGCGACGACCCAGACAGATTGAGGCCCTGCAAGGAGAGGAGGTGGTGCAGGTTAGTCTGCCTCCCTTGAGGAACCTCAACAGTATATTACAAATGCAGGGGATAATGTAAAAGGGCAAAATGAACGGTCACATTGATGACATATGACTTGGGTTTGGAACACCTAATAGTAATGCAAGATTATGCCAAAGATTTGAAAATTCCCCTTTTGGTGCTTCCTAAATGATGGTCTGCATGATCAAAACTTTGCTTGGGTGTAAACAGTATCATCTGTTCCTTTCCTTTACCAGATGTCCTGTGGGTTCAAACATTCAGCAGTAGTGACTGCTGATGGGAAACTTTTCACCTTCGGTAACGGTGATTATGGCAGACTAGGCCTGGGAAACACCTCCAACAAGAAGCTACCAGAGAAGGTCACTGCTCTGGAGGGCTACCAGGTTGGACAGGTAGGACAATAAGCATTGTCTACAAACAGCAATAGGAAAGGCTATACAACCTTTTTTCCAACTATTAGTGTGAGTGTTGGCATTGAGCTATTATAATGATACCTTCTTGCAAATTAGACCTCTGTTGATGTTTTTGCTGAGGTTCTCAGATGATTGCACCATTAGTATTTTCAGACCCACAGACTGAGCCTTTGGTTTTGTATTCTAATGTTGACAGCTTAGATATTTGCAGACTTAGATGCAATAGCTGACTGAGGACTACTTTATCATTTGACTCATATGTCTTCTTCAGGTGGCTTGTGGTTTGAACCATACCCTGGTTGTCTCCGCTGATGGAATGATGGTTTGGGCTTTTGGAGATGGAGACTATGGCAAACTGGGACTTGGCAATTCCACAGCCAAGTCCTCTCCTCAGGTATACACTATGGCACTGAGAGGCTTGCTGCATTAAGATTGATATGTTGACCTCTTTAGCTTGTTATATACAAGCCTGTTTTTGAATACATGTAATGTAGTCTTCAAACGTTGAATTTCCCAGAAAGTGGATGTGCTTTGTGGAATCGGCATCAAGAAAGTGGCTTGTGGAACACAGTTCTCTGTGGCTCTAACCAAAGACGGCAACGTGTTCACTTTCGGCCAAGGTACGCCATGGTTTACTTGCTTTACATTAAATGTGTACATCTTTGACCTTATAACTGAATATGCATATAATGATGAACAGACATTCAGAATCATAGAGAGTAGATTTGGTTTTTGGGGAGTGAATGTTTTCATATTCACAGGCTTGTCTATTTCTCAGATCTATAGAACTGCCCAAAGATTTGTCGTGCAGTTAGCATTACTAACATTATTATTAACAATGCTACTGTTGTTAATAAAATGTTTTTTCCCCTTCTGTTTGAAGACCGCCTGATAGGCTTGCCAGAGGGCCGAGCCCGGAACCACAACCGTCCCCAGCAGGTGCCGGCTCTGTCAGGAATCCTTGTCCAGGATATCGCTGTGGGGGCTGAACACACCCTGGTGCTCACCTCCACAGGAGACGTCTATACTTGGGGCAGTAACTCAGAGGGACAGGTAACCCAGCACACACACACACACACACAGAAAAGCTGAACTGCCTGCAAGGCTGTCAGTCATCCTGCAACACATGGAGCACCAAAAGCAAATTGTCAGTGACGTCAGGAGAAGTGTTATCTATAACCTTCTTCAGGCAGCACCAGTCTTATCTTGGGAGGTCTGGTGATTCATTCCAGTGATTCATCTGACAATGATATCCTGCTTGCAGATAATGTCAGGGATTTTCCTGAGCTTTCAAGCCCCAATCAGGGTTTTATTTTTAGTTAGCAACTGGTTCACCTGAGGTGAAAGCTGTTGACATATTTAATCAAGGTTGTATTTAAGAAAGTAATACCAACGCACAACAAATGAATATTGAACTTGTCTTATTATATCCAGACTTATACACTATATTGCCAAAAGTATTCGCTCGGCTGCCTTCACACACATATGAACATGAGTGACATCCCATTCTTAAACCATAGGATTTAATATGATGTGGGCCCATCCTTTGCAGCTATAACAGCTTCAACTCTTCTAGGAAGGCTTTCCACAAGGTTTAGGAGTGTGTTTATGGGAATTTTTGACCATTCTTCCAGAAGTGCATTTGTGAGGTCAAACACTGATGTTGGACAAGAAGGCCTGGCTCGCAGTCTCCACTCTAATTCATCCCAAAGGTGTTCTCTCGGGTTGAGGTCAGGACTCTGTGCAGGCCAGTCAAGTTCTTCCACACCAAACTCGCTTATCCGTGTCTTTATGGACCTTGCTTTGTGCACTAGTGCACAGTCGTGTTGGAACAGGAAGGGCCATCTCCAAACTGTTCCCACAAAGTTGGGAGCATGAAATTGTCCAAAATGTCTTTGTATGCTGAAGCATTAAGAGTTCCTTTCACTGGAACTAAGGGGCCGAGCCCAACGTCCGAAAAACAACCCCACACCATAATCCCCCCTCCACCAAACTTTACACTTGGCACAATGCAGTCAGACAAGTACCGTTCTCTTGGCAACCACCAAACCCAGACTCGTCCATCAGATTGCCAGACGGAGAAGCGTGACTCGTCACTGCAGAGAACACGTGTCCACTGCTCTAGAGGCCAGTGGTGGCGTGCTTTACACCGCTGCATCCGATGCTTTGCATTGTGCTTGGTGATGTAAGGCTTGGATGCAGCTGCTCGGCCATGGAAACCCATTCCATGAAGCTCTCTGCGTACTGCTCTTGAGCTAATCTGAAGATCACATGAAGTTTAAAGGTCTCAAGCTATTGACTCTGCAGAAAGTTGGCGTCCTCTGCGCACTATACGTCTCAGCATCCGCTGACCCCGCTCTGTGATTTTACGTGGCCTACCACTCCGTGGCTGAGTTGCTGTCGTTCCCAATCGCTTCTACTTTGTTATAGTACCACTAACAGTTGATTGTGGAATATTTAGTAGCGAGGAAGTTTCACAACTGGACTTACTGCACAGGTGGCATCCTATTACATTACTATTACAGCACCATGCTGGAATTCACTGAGCTCCTGAGAGCGACCCATTCTTTCACAAATGTTTGTAGAAGTAGTCTGCATGCCTAGGTGCTTGATTTTATACACCTGTGGTCATGGAAGTGATTGGAACACCTGAATTCAATGATTTGGATAGATGAGCGAATACTTTTGGCAATATAGTGTAGGTTGTGTAGGACATTTGAAAGAAAATGTATTCATTGTTCATAATGCATTTCATCATTTGTTTTGTAATTTTTTTTATTCTAGTGCACATATAGTGCTGTCCTCATTATGAGGTTCTCATCAAGTGATTTCCCCATGTCCAACCTTCTATTACAGCTGATCAGTATCAAATAAGCTTATTATCGTCCACAGGAAATAACTCCATTATGTGATTGCTATCTTCAGTGATTTGCAAATGGTCATTTTTTTTATGATAGAGAGCCAGTCTGTCACTTGAAAACAGTGCTGTGGCATAAAGCACCCTTTTACCAAGCTAAGGCTATTACATAAAGAGTCTTGGATGCTTTTTTTCCCTCAAATGTAAAAATTCAAATCCTATGTAGTTAGTTATTAGAAGACAAAACATATTAACATAACAGAAGTTCAAATGGCAATGTTTCCCTCAAATCTGAACATATCAACATGTGGCTCATAGGTATCTTAAAGTACTGCTCTGTCATTTATAAAATCTTAGCTCAGGCATGTTTGCTTCTCCTCCATGTTTTCTTCCACTCTGCGAAATGTGAAAATGACCATTTGCAGGGACAACATTTAAAAATATGACATCAAGCAAAAGATTATTTAAAATGAATAAAGTAGATGTAGTTTCTTAGTCAAGAATGTAGATTTCTGTAAATTTTTTCTTTCAGTCAATTTGCTTTTCTTACTGGCTTTTCTATCCAAAGTGTTTTTATTTATTTTATTTAACCTTTATTTAACCAGGAAATCCCTTGAGATTAAAATCTCTTTTTCGAGGGAGACCTGGCCAAGAAGAGTACACCATTACAGAGTTACAAAAATGCTGAAATAAAACACGTTAAGAACAGACAAAGGACAACAGACACATACAGCAAAATCCAGCTTAGCAATAGCAATTGCACTCTTCAGTAACACAGTTTTTTTTATCAGAGCTTTGAACTCTCCGAGGGAGACCAAATCATTAAGCTGTAATATGTTCTGAAGATTGTTCCATGTTTGAGGGTATGTTTGTTGACAGATACAATTGTTTTCTAGCTGGGTCTGGGCCACACAAACCATGTGAGAGAACCTACACTGGTGACAGCCCTGCAGGGCAAGAACATCCACCAGATCTCTGCAGGGCGCTGCCACAGCGCAGCATGGACTGCTCCATCTGTGCCCCCCAGAGCACCAGGTTAGAGCCACACTGTTCTGCACATGGGACACAGGCAGTGCCCCTTGCTGCTGCCATCTAATGGGTAGATACTTTATCATTTGGGTCAGATTTCCTACAGTTATGCTGGGACATGTAGTGAATACCAGAGCAAGGCACAGCACATTGTTATGAGACAAGATACCGTCATTGTTTGCTGAACAAAAGCTGAGGAATTTAATGTATTGTGAATGTCCAAGAGCTGCCCTGCTTTTAGTCCCAGTTATTGTTTCAGCAATGGCTTATATGGGCCAAAACATGTTTTGCATTCAGTAGTAGTAGGAAATAGGAAAATATGTGAGAGGAAAAAAAACAATAAGAAAAAAAAAATATATATACATATATATCGATATCTATCGATCGATCGATAGATATCGATATATGAAAGCAAGATGCTGCTCTTGGCAGCTGCCACAAAACACAAGGAGACCTAAACATTATCTCTTGACACAGTATAGATATTTATTTCTTTAATTTTATTTTCATTTTCTTTCATTTATTTATATACTACTTTGTCTGTGTACTTCCCAGAAAATTGACTTATTCCCTTGGTGTCCTTTTGGATTTTTTAACATATTGCTTTTAAAACTGTGTGTTTTTATGTTCAAAGGAGCAACCTTGCAAGTCAGATTCCATATATATGCAAACTTCCTTGGCTAATGAGGCACTTTCTCACCCTGATGCTTGTGCTCCTCAGGTTCGTCGGTGCCTCTCCAGCTGGGCCTGCCCGTGGTGGTGCCTCCCCAGTACAGTGGTCTGAAAGAGGTGAGCATTGAGGCAGTGAGGGCCCGTCTCCGCCTCCTCTACCACTTCTCTGACCTCATGTACTCCTCGTGGAGACTGCTTAACCTCAGCCCCAACAACCAGGTAAACAAGGAATGTGCATATACACACACGTTTTTCCCAAGCCCAGTCAGATAAAACCATTCTGAGAACTCTTTTAATTTGTTAATAATTTCTGTTTTCACAGTACTAGCCATCATGATGCTATTCAGCATCTGATTTTGAAAGCTTTTCAGCCTTTTTTTTTTTTTTTTTTTTTTTTTTACAGGGGTTTGTTATACACTCCTGATCAAAATCTTAAGACCAGTTGAGAAATTGCTAGAATTTACATTTTGCATTGTTGGATCTTACGAAGGTTCTAAGTAGAGCTTCAAAATGCAAAAAGAAGAAATGGGAGTGAGACAAAAAAAAAAAAAAATTGAGTAACCATTAAACTGAAATAGGCTGTTCATCAGCTGATCAAAAGTTTAAGACCACTGCCTTTAAAAGCCTAAATCTTTGCAAAAATGTGGATTCAGTGTCATTTTCTGTCAGTTATCCACACTGTCATGACCTCCTGATGGCAAAGGCAAAAAAGCATATGCTGGATGTGTCCATTTTTGCCAATTGAATTTCAGCTTGTCCAACACATGAGATGGATATTTGTAAAATGTGATGCTGAATTCAGTCTTTTGCAGCAGCATTAACAAACTGTTACATTTTCAGTATTAACTGTTTATATCAGCTTGGAGTGTTTTTGTCTTAAATGAACACAGTTTAGAAGATGCTGACAGTATTCTGCCATGTGAAGACTGTTCTACATGAGATCTGGCATTTACACCTACACTGCTTGGCCTGATGGTGGTGCTATAATTAATCATCAAACTTTTAATCTCGAAAGGTCATAACAGCTACACCACTGGCTTAACTTTCTGAGGCATTATGTTACTGATTGGCTCAAGTGGTGCTTACATCTTTTATTATGGTGATATGGTTCCTTTTTTAACCTCATTATGTAATGATTGAAAATACAACACTGACTTTCCAGAGCTGTACCTCCCACTACAATGCTGGCACTTGGGGGATTGTCCAGGGTCAGTTGAGGCCACTACTGGCTCCGAGGGTCTACACTCTGCCAATGGTGCGCTCCATAGGCAAGACCATGGTGCAGGGCAAGAACTACGGGCCTCAGATAACTGTCAAGAGGATCTCCACACGGTCAGTACTACATTGGACCCCGTGTGTGTGTGTGTGTGTGTGTGTGTGTGTGTGTGTGCGCATGCATGTGTAACCTCTCACCCATTACCACAGTACACCTGCAGTTCTTGCTGAATAAAGGTTGGAAAACTCGCTGTGAAAGTGGACTGGACACAATCAGTGAATTGAGATAATCACAGTAGTGCCAGCTGTGGCTGATTTCGTGAACCTTGGGACCATTACTAAAATCTAACCTGATCCCCAGTTTTTTTGTTTGTTTTTTTCTTCAAATGGCAGTTTGGCTAGCCATGCCTACTATAAAACTAACTTCAGTGCAGTGCATCTACTAATGGCATGAAGTATTATATATTTGCTTGGACCATGAATGACCTCTGAACATGAAATTGTGACATATAGCTTCATTACATTTTGCCTTTTCACTTATTTCTAACAACCGTCTCCTCTCTCCTTGATCTCTGCCTCTCTCCAGGGGGCGTAAGTGTAAGCCCATATTTGTCCAGATCGCCCGTCAGGTTGTAAAGCTGAATGCCTCAGACCTACGACTGCCGTCCAGGGCCTGGAAAGTCAAGCTGGTAGGGGAGGGGGCTGATGATGCAGGAGGGGTCTTTGATGATACCATCACAGAAATGTGTCAGGTATGGACAACTCTGCCATATAGAGATACCATGACATATTAATTAATCAGTTCCTTGTGGCTTAAAGGGTGTAACCCTAACCCTAAACATGCAGCTCTCTCCTGTTGATTACAAGCCTAGCAACTGA
The DNA here is from genome assembly GCF_902150065.1 of Myripristis murdjan. NCBI lineage: Eukaryota > Metazoa > Chordata > Actinopteri > Holocentriformes > Holocentridae > Myripristis > Myripristis murdjan. The sequence continues at coordinate 5,324,306 of NC_043982.1, forward strand.
AATCCCTTTAGAGCTGGGTTAGTTTTGACAGATTTTAAAGAGATGCATTATATATTAATCCAACTATTGTTAGCTACCCAAACGTCCTCTAGCATGTAAGTGTAACAGTTGTGAGTTCAGTTCTGGTACCAGAACCCAGATCCAGAAAAGTTACTACCTTGACAGCCATGGTAATTCTACACTTGTGGTTCAGTGTGGATGGTGCAAATAATATCTTTTTTTTCCCCTCATTATTATCCAACCTGACAGATTTGGCACATCCTTCCTGTTTACCACCACTGTGGCACCAATTTGTCTTGGTCATATGGCAGTCACATGGTCATACAAGTTCTTTATTAAGCAGTGTCTAATGACAGGAGTCCTGTAATCCTTTTCTCATAAGCAAATGAATGCATTTCCTAACATTACACAGTGCAAGGACATTCTTTGATCTATTATCATGGACCACTGCATTACATAAGATTTATTCACTGAAAGATATATGATAGTCTGGTCTGTAAACATGCTGTTATTTAAACATTACTTCTATGTATGTGCCTAATATGCTATAAACCATGTTTGTTGCTTACATTTCTACATTCTCCATTGAAGGCAACTGATAAATCAGAGAGCCAGAGAGATGAGATCACTTTGCAAAATAAACAGATTTTAATGTGTATGTCATAGCCATAAATGTGTCATGGCACTGCACACAATTTGTACTTGTTTGTTAATATTCTAAACTAGTCTGAAATTTACTGGATGTCGTATGATACTAATGACGTTTTTCCGTGTGTGTGTGTGTGTGTGTGTGTGTGTGTGTGTGTGTGTTTGTAGGAGTTGGAGACAGGAGTGGTTGACCTGCTCATCCCCTCCCCCAACGCGACAGCAGAGGTGGGCTACAACAGGGACAGGTGAGTACTTTCTATGGTCTGGCTCACTTATTAATGGCAGCAGAGAAAATACAGTCTTAAACTTTCTTTTCTGCTGGGAGATTTCTAATTACTACTAATGATTAATACACAATATATAAACTATAGGGCCTGATATCTGTCCTTTTTTCCCCAAATAGACATCCAGTCATTTATTCAAACTCGTAGAGTAAAGGTTTAGCTTCCTGTAAATACTGGATGTTTCAAAGATTCTTGAATAAGCATTTGCATTTCATGCACATGTGCATCTCTTTCTGCTGCCCCTTCCAGTTTTATAGAGTTTTCATGGTCAGCTGCAGATGCGCAATAACTTTAGAGAAAAAGAACTCTGAAAATTGCACATGCTCGGACAGGTGGTCAGTTTACTAATGATAAGTGACAGCTTTATCTCGGTTGTCAGTGTAAAGGAAATACTTGGAAACTGTCAAGTAAGGTAGTTCAACATTTGTGTGTCCCCCACGCTTCTAGATTCCTCCTCAATCCATCCGCGTGCCTGGATGAGCACCTGCTCCAGTTTAAGTTTCTGGGCATCCTGATGGGTGTGGCCATCCGTACCAAGAAGCCCCTGGACCTGCACCTCGCCCCCCTGGTGTGGAAACAGCTTTGCTGCATCCCACTGTCACTGGAGGATCTGGAAGAAGTGGATCTCCTCTACGTCCAGACACTCAACAGCATTCTTCACATTGAAGACAGCGGCATCACTGAGGAAAATTTCCATGAGGTGAGAAACAGAGAGACTTTGATCTCAGTGATTTCTTTGACTTGGGTGAAATTAAATGAGTTTATTTTTATAAGACATTGGCTCATACAGCACTGAGAAGGGGAACAGTGTTTGATACAGAATGGTAACATAGGTTGTAATGTGGAGAAAAGGAGAAATCTGGTAGTCCCCCCCCTCCCCCCAAAGGGGCTCAGCGGTAAATAACAGTTACACAGAAGCAGCACCCTTCTGTATCCTCTCTTGGCACTGACCAGACCTACAATACACTGCACCTACACTTAGGCTTAAGCTTGGGATTCAACGTTACAATAAAGACTTTTCAAAGTCAACATTAACAGTAATTATTTTGACTGTGGGCAGCATGTTTGCCTCTCCTAGGCATGTGAACGCTTGATTCATCCGAATCACACGCCTCCTGGTAAATGGCTAATAAGCAGTGAGTCAGGACCAAGAGCCCTGTGCTCACAGTCTTGTGAGCCAGCCTGTTTTCTGTAATCTGTCTTCTCCCTCAGCTACTTGTAAATTCTTGTTATGCATATAGGCTGAGTTTTAAATGAACAAATGGAACATCATCATGAATCTGGCTAACAAAAAGCCAGGAGAAGTGTTTGAAGCGTTGTGAAGCCCTGGTGTAAGCCGTGCTGGGGGGCTCTGGATAATCATCAGTTCATTTGGACGATCACAGCTCAAGCTCAGCTGTGAAAAAGAGGATAATTTGCCTCTTCTCCTGTCTCTGGTGCTCGCTGTTCCTCTTCCACTGCTAATAAAACCTCAGCTCATTTTGGCTTTGGCCATTATTGATACAATCACAGCATGGAGCACACAACCCCTCCCACCCCACCCAAGAGTGCAGATATGCTGGCTCGCCCAGAGGGAAGCAGAAGCGTCCAGGAGCCCCTCTTCTGTCCAAACATCCTCACACAAACCCCTGCACTGTAATGCCAAGGCCGGCTGGAATGCCAGGGCCTCTGTTGATGCAGCGTATCCTGCCTAGCGGAGACTTGGCCCCGCGCCCAGCCTTGTAGAGCAGGGAAGGGGCTTGGAAGCCGAGCCACAACACTGCCATGGCCAGCTCTCTCAGCCAGGGGGAGGAAGGAGAGGAAGGGGCTGCATCTGCTGCTTTGGCATGAAAGGAGGGAGTGTGGGAGGTGGAGACAGAAAGAGAGACTCCTTGTCTGTCTTTTTCTGCTGGTTTTGGTGTGAAATTGAGGCTTTGAAGAAAATGGTAGATGTGTGAATTCTGTCTGGCTAGCTGACACATGTATTGCCATGATATTATGATTGCTTGTCGCTTGCCAGGCTTATGAACGAAAGAACAGATAAATTTCAGATTTTGGAATAGAGCAGGCACCAGTTGTGTCATGATTTTGTTCAAATAAAAAGCTTCATTGTATGAGTCAAAACGCAAAATATGTTTACTTGTAGAAATAATTTTTCTAAAAAATGTCCACTAAGCACACCTAGAGTTGACAGTGACATAAAGACTTACTGTATTTTTTTTAAATGGGACACCTGTATCTTAGCATTAAATTGACAATTAATTGTGTGTGTGTGTGTGTGTGTGTGTGTGTGTGTGTGTGTGTGTGTGTGTGTGTGTGTGTGTGTGTGTGTGTGTGTGTCTTCAGATGATTCCTCTGGATTCCTTTGTTGGACAGAGTGCAGACGGCAAGATGGTACCCATCATCCCAGGAGGAAACAGTATCCCCCTCACTTTTTCCAACAGGAAGGAGTATGTGGACAGAGCTATTGAGTACAGGCTTCACGAAATCGATCGACAAGTAAGTCTCTGCTCTCTGCTGCTCTCTGGATGTGTCTGCTGAGGAATGACTGGGATTTTCACAACAGCTGAAGAGACTACATTTTACATGCTTTGTTTCTGTTGAAAATAGTGTTGTATTTATACATAATTGATACCCAGGTCAGAATCTGTAATTGATATAGATTGACAGGAGGGTTTCCATTATATGACAGTTGTCTGTACTATATATCCACCAAATTTTAGGTTGCTTAAGTGAGTAATCAAGCCTCAAGTAAATTGTAATCCTCACAATGTCATTCAGATCTTGTTTTGTTTTATTTTTTAATGAAATTTTTAAGTTTTATTTCTTTTTATACAATGTAGTGACATTTTCCAGAGAGGAATAGTGAAAGGTAGAGACATACCCGAGACTAATATCTGCTAACAAAAACTCTGAGTAACATGTCAAATATAAAAGCAAATTACAAGGATACAAGGAAGTTTATTGGTCATTAGGTTGTATAATAAAATTAAAATGTGGTTCCCTCTTGATTGATTGATTGTATAAAAAATACAATTATTAAACATGGAGGAGTGCAGATGGTGCATTTAGTAGTCTCACAGCCTGAGGGAAGAAGCTGCTCTGTAGTCTGGTGGTACGGCAGCGAATGCTTCTGTATCTTTTGCCTGACGGCAGCAGGGTGAACAGGCTGTGGCTGGGGTGGCTGTTGTCTTTTAGGATCCTTTTGGCTCTGCGCAGGCACCTCACCTCCCCATCAACACATAAAATTGTCTTGATTTCCTCCATTTTTGGCACACAGAAAGCTGCACTTCTTCAATGGTGGGAAAAGAAGGATGTTACGTCAGTAAATAATAGTATCAGTACTCAGTAGTGTCAGTCAGTATTTAAAAGTTGCGTACTTGGTGTCAGTGTCAGTCCATTGAAATATGATTTAAATGAACACTGTATTGTCCCAGAGGCATTGCAAGGCACCACATTATGCACTCATTTATTATTATGGCTATTTTTTCACTTGACTGTTGCACAACAAAAGTCACATCCACTATCTCATCACCCAAATTGATTAAATGCTTCTTTTTTTAAAATGCGTCTTTTTCAACGTAACCTTAGTGGGCAGTTTAAATAGCATAAATAGGCCAACTGTTCTATAGCTGAAGTGGCCGATATTTTCACTTACTTACCCATCATCCCTCTAGATCAACACTGCTCACCCGTGGGCACACAGCAGGACCGGTGGTGTAGCAGGTAAAAACTGTGCGGTCAGGGTTGAGGGAGGTTATAGGTGCTCTGCTATGAGTTGCATGTTCAAATGTGATGAAGGATTACTTAATCGGATGTGATGTCAGCATGAGATTACATACACATTTCACACTTCTCATATTACAAGGTAAGCAGCCTAACCTGATCCTCTTGATAATACTGGCACACTGAAGCATTGCAGGTTACCAAGCATTGAGTGAAATCCAATACCGCTCTTTAGTTTCATAGATTCCTCTCATATACGATTCAAACTGGGCAGGTAACATGGCAGGAGTGTATTTAATTTACAGAAGCACGGCTTGCCTGATCAAGCCAACAGAGTTAAGAGCAGATTTGGCATCAACCGCGAACACAAACCAAGGCCAACCGGTGTTTGCCCTCGTCTCTCAGGTGGCAGCGGTGCGTGAAGGCATGTCGTGGATCGTGCCTGTGCCCCTGCTCTCCCTGCTGACGGCCAAGCAGCTGGAGCAGATGGTGTGCGGCATGCCGGAGATCTGCTGCGACGTGCTGAAGAAGGTGGTGCGCTATCGCGAGGTGGACGAGCAGCACTCCCTGGTGCAGTGGTTCTGGCAGACTCTGGACGAGTTCTCCAACGAGGAGCGCGTCCTCTTCATGCGCTTCGTCTCGGGCCGCTCGCGGCTGCCCGCCAACACAGCCGACATTTCTCAGAGGTTTCAGATCATGAAGGTGGACAGGGTGAGTGCACTTGGATCAGGTTGGACCGGAGGGAGGTATTTGTTGAAGTCGATACTTTGTCAAACTTGAGGGATTGTGTCAAAACTGAGCCTCCTCAGCTCTGGTAATACTGAAAGTATGTATGAGGTGTTGGTAATTTATTCGGGATGGGTAAAAAATTGATAGACCAGTATACATCCCTATTTTATTTTATTTATTAATTCAGGATTAAATTGTGCAAATCCTTGTATTTGTGACCTCCATTCATTTCAAAGCTTTGAGAAGTGAACATCTTTTTGAACAATTATTTTATTTATTTATCATCTGTTTATACTGTAAATTTGCACATTGCCCTCATCTATGCACATTGTATACATCAATGCACACTGGTTTTATTGGTTTTTTGCACATTGGTACTTAGATCTTTAGATCTCGAGGGTCATCTTTATTCTTTATTTTTGATTTATTTATTCTTTATTTTTGATTCTTGTACTCTGTGGATACTGCTGAAAACTGAATTTCCTTCGGGATGAATAAAGTATATCTATCTATCTATCTATCAATCTTCAGTAGACTCTTGATAATAATGACAGGCACCAATCAGCCAGTGTCATCAAATCTCAACACAGACGTTTCAGTGTATCTCATATTCGGAAACAAAACAGAAGAAATCAGTCTGTAAGCTTCCCCGTATAGTATCTGATGGCTGTGTTAACATGAATAATGTACACACACAGCTGAATAGATGCTTGTCAGATGTTTTCCAGCAGCCAGAGGTCATATCTGACAGAGCTCAACCTGTTCATTAGAGTGCCTTAAAGTTCAGATTACCGAGAATTATGAACGTATACGTCATTCCAAATTATTTCGCTGCATTCCAGCACACATGCGTGTTTGTTCATGTTCCCTCAAATCCAGACTAATGACGTGTAATGATGTATCCAAGCTACCAAAAATCGCTGCAAAAATCAGTCATACATATAATATAGTCTATGTGGGATTGAATAGTCTTTCCTAATCTACACTAAGGAAGTCACATTGGATTGTTAGGTGCAGGGTAAAGCCCAGCCCTAAAATTTGTTTTTCAAGAATGTGTGTGTGTGTGTGTGTGTGTGTGTGTGTGCTGACAGCGTTGTGGAAAACACTAGCAACACTCCTTGTCTGTCTGTTCTCTCCTCAGCCGTATGACAGCCTTCCCACTTCCCAGACATGTTTCTTCCAGCTGCGTCTGCCTCCCTACTCCAGCCAGGCCGTCATGGCTGAGCGGCTGCGCTACGCCATCAACAACTGCCGCTCCATCGACATGGACAACTACATGCTCTCCCGCAACGTGGACAACGCGGAAGGCTCCGACACGGACTACTGACACACCTCGACCCAGGAATGACTGGGCACGGACACGGACACAGTCACGGACGGTCTTACCAGAACACCACACAAACACACACAGTGAGCACACTCAGCAAAAACCCGGAGATGCATTGTCATCACTTCACCAATTGTAGGAACTCCTGAGCAGACAGGCCACTTTTTAAATCCATTCTGTGTATTCTCAACACATCACAGATTCAGTGTTTTCATTTCACCTCGTGGTTTATTAGCAGTTTTTAAGACACAACAATTGACACGAGAGGTGCATTTAGTGTTATTGATTTTTTTCCCCATTGCTCCACATCCCATTTTCAGGGTTTTTGCATGGAGGTATGTTTATTTTGTTTGGAAATGTGTATAGAATATTCAAGCCAGTGGTTGGGAGGGAAAAAAAAGAATATTGTACATTGTGTAAAATGCTTCATTAGGAAAATGTTTTACATAATATCCATATTTATTTTGTTTTAATTTCTAAATTGCCTATGCCGAGTTTCCTAAAGCATACAAAACACAATAAATGCTTTAAAAATGACTTTGTGTCTTCTGTGCTGAGGCTTGCTGCATAACCAAAAACCCCTGGGGAAAAAAGGAATGATGGAGAGTAAGCAGAACACTTCCTTTCAGAAAGCAGATGTCACATTTATTTCATAAGTATAAAATATCACAAAGGCCATTTTTGGGGGGTAAATAACTTGAGAAAAAAAAATGTACACAAAGGAAAGCTTCTCTACGTTGATAAGCAGAGTGTTCACACTATCTCAGTGTCTCTTTGTAGGACAATGTTGGCAAGAGCTGTCGGTTGACTTAAACTGGATGTGGCAGGAGATGTTTCTGGTCTCTGTTGTTCCTCTTGGGTCCCTGGAATTGTTCTGTTGCAGAGCAGCGGCACAATGAAATACTCCGCAGGTTCTGGTTCCATTTGTGACAAAATATGTTTCCTCTCATTGTAATGTGCAAGTCCTAACCCTAACCCTTGAACTGATGCATTGTGTGAAGGACAAGAATTGATTAGATAAGTATTGTAGATATCAGGATTTACATTACATAGACATAGTACTGTTGTACAATTAAGTCCAATTTCAGTGATTTTATTTTTTCCCCACTTCAATTCGGGGATTACATGGTTCTTTATGCGTTGAGGAAAATACTACTATCATTGGCTTTCTAAAAACTTTCAAACCCCTTTAGATAAACTCAAAATGCATGGCTGTCAAGCTCAACGAGGCGCATTTCTGAGCTTCTGAAAACGCCACATTTTGGAGATGTGGGTTTTCACCTGACTGCAACAACAGACGCTTTTCCACCGCATGGTATGGCTCAACTCGACTCTACTCACTTTTGGTACCAGGTACTTTTCTGGATTTCTCCAGAGAGTACCCCTTACTGCAGCTGGCTGTTAGTAGCAACAGTGCATGACACTGCCATGACATCATCTTCAAGATGACATACACAGAAACAATGGAGGATGTGGAACGGATGGTGGTGTTGATTTTCAGTGTGTGGCTGTTTGTCACACAAGCAGACAAATTTTGTTTGAGAAGAGGCTGGAGGCAGCAAGACAGAAAACCGCTGGAAAAAAACAAGTCAGTTTGGGAAATCCTACATCAGAGCTGGTGTAAATCACAGATTTGTGTAGGATGTCCCATGTCACGTAATGATGACACTGATGATTCTAGTGACTATTCTTTCTGACCAATCACGAGTTGAGTTATACCATGTGGTGGAAAAGCCGCTCATATGTTCAATGTCTTCACGTTATGTGGTCAAACTATGGCATGGCATTAGCATGAGGTAGAGGAATCATTACAAACCAAAGGAGGAGCGGATCAACAAAGTAACAGTCAAAGTACTCAGCTTTCAGCTGCCTTCCCGTACAAGTAATGTGTATTCACACAGATCACCACTGACACTGTTTTCAGGGGGAATCAGACCTAGGACCCATTATTCCTGCCTTCATTCTCTGTATGCTCACTCAGTCTTTTGTCGAGGGAACATATCCAGATAAATGTCCTCTGCCAACATCGTTTCAACCTTTGGACTCTTTAAGATGACTTGCATCCAACTCAAACAAAATTAGTGAAAGCTCAACGGAGAGAGCTGGTTTTGTTAACGCACATACATTTCTTGATCAGTCATGCCCCGAAAACCAGCCGTCATCAAAAAAAGTCATATCCGCTTTGCCCTTTTAACCCAGTGGCCTGTTATTTCACTCTGTCACTCAACACCCCGAGGCTCACCCAACATCTGAGCAGTGCGTGTGCGTCAGCTGAGGATAATAAAAGCTGGACTTAGATGACTTCCAAACATGCTTTGTAAGGCGTGGTAACCTTTGAGCTTTGCTCGAGCTTTCAGGGCCTGCATGGTGAGATCCTGTCCTGCCCAGGTGTGTCCTCACTGATGGACCGTAGTAGTTCCAGCACGTACCAAGTCCACACGCCGGTCTGAGTCCTGCCTTCTGCGGCTAGGACATCCAGCTCCGCTCGCTTGTGCTACTGTCTCCCAGAATTCTGGAGGTGATGATGCTGTCCTTAGCCTGCAGCAGTCTTTCCAGGCAAGGGGACCTGATCTTGAAGGGGAGGAGCCCCTGGCTGAGACGGGGGGTTGCGTTGGGGTGGTGGAGGGGCTCGCTCTGAGAATCTGTGCTGGAAGAGACTGCGTTGTCCTGGGTTACTTCCAGGTTATAGCGTGCAGGAGGAGGCGACGCAGGAGCGGGGGGCCGGCCCAGGGTTGGTTCAGGTGTTTTGAGGGAGCAGATGGGTGAGGTGTGCAGCCATTTGAGGTGAGTAGCAGAGTATGCATTGGCAGGCGGGCCATCAGTGATTCTGGGGGCCCAGTCGAGATCAGAGGAGCACTGGGACACTGGAGAGGATGGGGGCGGGGTGGCACTGGTGTTATACTGCAGGAGAAACAGGAGAGTCACATTAGCTTCATTGTGAGCATCACAACAGCAGAATCAGCATCAATCCTGGATTCAGCTACGCTAAAATAAATGTTTGGAAATGTTTTTTTTTTTTTCCTTCTTCTGTTTCTTCTTTCATGAACATTTAGGCTAAAACTTTGTGGACTTCATTAGACAGCTTTTGTTCTCTAGCAGTAACTGTGCTGCATTCATGTGGAGGTGGGAAAGTGGACGATCTGAGACTTAACGACAAAGCAACCAAGGAAATCCAACCCCTGATGACAAAGGATAACCATTTCAAAGGCTAAAACTCTGCAAGTTGGAGAGTTTTTCCAATACTGGCAGTTTTTTCAAGTGTGCTATAGATTTTGATGATGATCAGGAGTTTTCTCCCATCAGCTTATAGCCCCAACTCTGAAATTACAACATTAAGGTTGCAAATTAAAATCAATCGTTTGTCGGGTCATGAAATCAATTGAAGGTAAAAGTTAAAGAGATTATAGAATGTTTTTTTCCGCATATAACACAAATTCGTGAGCACTATGGAGTATCGGCAGAGCTTTGCACTCTCTTCGTGCCCTCCTAGTTCCTCAGCTGAATTTAGTTGTGATGTAGCTTCCAAATGTCTGGTCATCTGTCAAGAAGTCAACACATTCTTGATCTCTACCCGTCCAGAGAGACTGGCCTGTTGTCCTTGGAAAACATGATTGACAAGTTACCCGGCTCTATAAATATCATTTTTCATTTGAATATTTTGACTAAGCTTTTCCAGCATTTCATCAGATATGACATTTTTATATCTCCCTTCTCAACACTGGAGTTAAGGTTACCCAGGCTTGACAAGGTCTAAGAAATACACATACACAAAAAATGACACCTCTCATGGTTAGGCTAAGGGATTTTTATTTTATTGATATTTATTTTTTACCTTTTGCCTCTTAGTCGGAGTGCTGTCATTTGCCTGGGTGACGGTCACGTTTGGTTTTACATGGGGGAACCAACTGTGAAGCATTACTTCTATTTTCAGTATGATGCTGAGAAAGCGTTCGCTAGAAGAGGGAGAGAGGAAAAAAAACAAGGTCAGTGAATGACGTGTTGCTGAGAGGAGGTGATATCATTTATTGTTTCAAAACCTAGAGCCGAACGCCTAAACCAGCTGCCTGTCAATGAGGACTGACATGGAGTGCTGTTTTCAATGGCAGATTACAGAGAGCAAACCACCCAGCAGCTCAGATGGCTTAGGGATGTCTAGCCAATGGCCATTACATAATCCTTATAAAGCCACTGCCAACACATTCAGCTCTTTATCTGATTGGTGGACAACGTGAGATAGCATTGAATAAATAAAACCCTCAGAGAGAGGGAGGGAGTGAGGGGGAGAGGGAGGGGGAGGGGGGACAATCAGGCAGGCGACTGTATCTGCATTCCTTGCTGTCTGTGTGATGTTATCTGCGTCCACATCCACATACATGGAGCACATGATGTGTGTGGAGGAGGGTGAGCGGAGCATGTTCAGCTCCACATGAGAAATGTGACCGTAGTGAGCCGCTCCGCTGCTTTACACACACACACACATGCTCCGGCCCACACGTGGCAGCGGGGGTAGGCCGTCGTTCCATTCACCGGCTATAAATAGCGCAGTAAGCCCTGAAGCGGTCCGTAGTGGCCTCGCCCACTGCTCACAGCGAGGAGCTGGATTTAAAACAGAATCACTGTAGTCAAGCTATAACCCGCTGCCCTCTGCTCTGGCCCCCTCCCTGACGTCACGCTGTAAAACCACAGGGGGCATCTGGGACTTTATGCCCCGTCCACGGCGTATCTAAAGAAGGGAGAGGACAAGATTTGTAGTTTTCCTTGTTTAGATATGACGTGGACAGGCGCACTGAACAAGTTCAGAGATAACCATCTCTGGCGAGTTGTCAGTGACAAGTTGTACCAGCACGTGTAGCAGCAACATGATGTCAATACGTCACAGAGCAGCATGTGAGCCTAAACGGACCCTTTTCACAGCGGCCATTTTGACATGAAAAAGCAGGGTAAGCACAGGTGTTACTGATGACATTAATGAAGGTGCTGCTCCATTTCGGCCGAACAGAGGTAGAGCCCTGGTTTGATTGATTGATTGATTGATTTTTATTAGTGTGTCATGCGCACAGGTGCCCAGCCCATAAAGACTTACAAGACACAACCACATAGAAAAGCAAACAATAGTCAGAGTCATCAGACGTCAAAAATCAAACATCCAGAAAAACACGCCTAGCAAACAAGTAATAAGGTCATACAAATAATTCTTTTTTTCTTAATGACCATGCATTTTTTATAAACCCCGCTAAAGCAAATACATCCTTCTCTCTTCCTCTGGAATGGAGTTGAATCTACCCGTTTCTAGGGCCAGGGGGAGAATCCCAGCCCTCAACTGGGCACACTGGTTTTGCTTCTGCTAGCTCAGTGGAAACGTTGCCAAAGATGCTCTATTTAAAAGATGAGGCATCACAAGCTGCACCGACGGTATGAAATGGAACGCAATCCAATCCACTCTTAAATGAGTGTGGTGGTCTAGCCTACAGCTGCACAAAGCTTAGGCATGTCAAAACAAGAAAATAATTAACTACAAATTTAACGCTGGCACCTTATTTTGCTGCTTGGTTTTATCTGTTAGCTTCTTATCCAAGATTAACTCAGTACAAGTTCATATCAGTAATCCTGATATTCTCTTCCCCCGTCCAAAAACAGTTCAATAACAATAATAATAGTATTATTATGAAGTAAAGAAACCCGTTCTGTTTGAGTTTTGACTATTAATTCATGGTTTCATGTATAAATCCCTTGATGTTTCTGTTCATCCAGTTGGAGCAGGGCAGCGCTGCAGTGAAGCCAGAGGCAGTTCAACACCAACACACAGCACTGAGATCTGTGTTAATGTCAAAATGGCTGCTGTGGTGTCGAGGGTGGACACTTTAGTTACTTTAGTTAGTTTAGTTACTAGGCTTCATACAGACAGACTAATGCGCATATTGCACAAAAACCAGTCTGTATTATCTAAACCGGGTTTTGCTGCAGCTGAATCTCTGTCCTGTCCAGGTCCTAACAGCAGAGGTAAGCAAGGTATGCTTGACGTCAATAGCGGCATCAGTGCAGATTTGGAACGCGGCTGCAGTGACATATTGCCTCTTCCTTCTATATGCACTCCTACAACATGGAGGCATTCACATGTTGGTCATAAACTCTACCATAATGAACTGCAGCAGACATCAGGCTACTTGCTGTGTACACTGCACTGCCAGCATCAGTGGATTTGCAACCACGTCTGCCGCCTGTCTTGACACACTTTAGCACTTTGTAACTCAAAGTGGGAGATATCTTACCCACAAATCCACTTGTAACTACCACTAGGAGGCTGACGTGAGGTCTCCATGTGTGGTCCAGCCGTGACGCAGTAAAGTGTTTGGTACATAATTTCACATTTTAAGTTTCCATGCCGTACTTTAGCAAAATGGCCACAACATACATGCTGTGCTTTGGCGGAAGACAGCAAGTTAGCTAGGTTTTTAGCGAACTGAGCAGACATTAGGCCCACAGTCAGGTTCAGTGAGATCTCACAGCTCTGGCAGTGTGATGATACTGTACCTTTCTTCATTTGAATCTCTATCTGAGCTACTTCATTTTCACAAGCAAGAGTTGAGGCACACAAAACCAGAAGCCACTCAAAGACAACCAACAATGAACACAAACAAATCACAGACTTTAACGCAGAATTTGAAAACAAACAAACAAACAAAAAAAAACTACTCGCTCAATTCTGTTTCCTACTGATATGAACCCCAGGCCTAAATCAGCTGCTATTAGCCCAAAGCCGCTGTGTCCACCAACTTTGATGGAAACCCTTCCCATGAAAATTTCCATGAGATATCCTGCTGACAGAACAATATTTTTGAAAACATAAGCTCTTCAGCAGAGGTAACAGCTGGCTGCTTCCAAAATCATGCAACATTAATAAACATAAACAGTGGTGTAATTCCACTGGGTGCTGTGTGGATGCGTCACACTGCTCAGACGTTTGATCAATAGGAGACGGTTTTATCCACGAATGGATGCTTCCGTGAATCCGGTCTGGCTGCCAGGAATTCAGTCATCTGCAACACTGTGGCGAGGAAAAATGAACCTCCAGCAGTTTCTCTGGTTGAGTGGAGTAGAAAAACCAACAGAGCCTGGCCCTTACACAGATAAAGCAGCCATTATGTAAGTGATAAAAGAATTTACAACTATCTGGAGCTATCAATAATTTGCTTACAGATCCTTTATGACCTCTACGGTGACTCATCATGTAGAAACTATAAAAGAGACCAACTCATTACCTCCAACAAAGAGCTTCTGTATTTCTGGTTCTGTAATTCTGTTTGCCAGCAGGACATCTAAATTTGGTGGACAGAAAGGCCGTGTGCCTGCATCCGCATTTATTAAAATAATGGAAAACTATTACACAAACAGAGATGAGAAACTTGATTCCAATTCCAGACCTGTTTTCAGGGTCATCAAGTCAATTTGACTTAAAATTGAGGGGGTAGAAATGAAGCGCTTGGGGGCAAGTTAAAGAACTGCTCGGTGTTGGCGAGGGGTTCTGCTCTCTCCGTACCCTCTAGCTTGGCGTGTTTTTGGATCATTTACATAAAACATTTGAAAAATCAGTCCCAACTCGTTAAGTGACTATGCATCATAGTGACTATGGACATTTCATGCATTCAGATTTTTATTCTGTGGTCCACTTGGTGGGCTTGAGAGAGATTCTACGACCCTTCGGTTTATGAAGGCATTTAAAGCCCATTTGGATGAATTCAAATAGTTTTCAACCAAAACACTATAAAGAAAAATGAAATGTTGAGAATGGTCAGATATCAAGGGAATGTTGTGTTGTGAGCATAAGCTGTTACATTTTGAACTATGATAATAACTGAATATTAAGATTATTGTTTGCTGACATGGTATGGAACAAGTTTTAAGATGTAATTAACAAAAATCCAAACTTCACTATCACTGGCTAGCTTAACATTACAGTGGCTGACACTGAAGTTAACATCTTAGGATGTGTTTCCAGCCCTAGTTTGATAGCAAATACATATTTAAAAACAGATTAAGGCTATAACGTGGGTTGATAATGGACTGACCTACATGATATGACTACTTTAACTAGTCATTTTATTGATCAATTTTTATTATATTATTACTATTATTATCAAACTGCAACACATTCATGTGCAGAACAGACCTAAACAGCCTAAAAAAAAAAAAAACAAAAAAACATTCCAATGACTACAACTTTCCCCAAGGAGCCTTAATACAGCTTGCAAATAATTCTTGGCATTTGCTTTAATCTGCATGAGTGCCACATGGGTTTACTGCATCTGGACTGTTCAGATAGAGTCAGGTGAGTTTTAAATCACAGTAAAGTGTAGTAAATTGACCTTCACATGCTTTCCTGTAATTGTGAAACCTCACGGTACTTGCCGTGCTTTTCTGTGAGACCAACCCAACCCATTTGGCAGCAAAGTCGGCTTAAAAAAAAAAAAAAAAGGCTCATAAAAATGATGGCCAACGCCTGCTGGACACAGTCCCATAATATTTGGGCATACATTTGAAGTTGTAGGACCCTTGACGTAACTCACAGTCATACTTCATGTCCATGACATTCTCAGAGGTCATGCAAAGTCCAGGAAGAATATAGTGCACAGGACAGGACAAAACAAACCCAGTCATGAGAGAACGCCTCCTCTAAAGCTTGTCTTTCTAACATCACCATTTAGCTTCTGCAAGTACACTTAAAGTCTACAGTTTGCCATCAAGCCATTTAAGTTCTGGGTTTAATATAATCAACAGATTCTGAACACGAATTAAGACCTCAGTGTTTGAGTTATGTCTCATGAAACCTGTTTCTGGCCCTGCAGTCCTTTGATACTTGGGCTGTTTTTTTCCATGAGTGGAGTGATGGCTTCATTTCTACCTTCCTGTGCATCTGTGGACATAACAGGTTGTGTGAAGGCTGTTCACATCATATTAGAGCTCCACTGAAGGTTGATGCGATAATGGTTTACTATGAATACCTTTTATGTAAGTACAACAATAGCCTATAAACGCCTAACAAAAGCAGCCTTGTAGGCATTCTGTTAATAGGTTAGAAAGACTTGCTATGGCTGTTTTGTTCTCCTTAACAACCTGTATTAGCTCATACACAACCCTGTTTGTGCTTAACTAATGTGACAGCTGGTTATCTGTCACATGACCACAATCTAATCACGACACGGACAGTGAAAGGAAAAAAAAAAAAAAAAAAAAAAAAAAAAAAACAACTAGAAAATATGGTCAGAGAAAGTTCTGGTGAGAAAGGAGGAGTTTTTTCTGTTATATGGATGTTGCCACTGCAGTGCGCTGAAATGCAGTGCAGGACAGCTGCGGGGGCATTTTTTAAAGGTATTTACCCCATGTTTGGATTCTGAAGGACTCCCATTATTCTCTGGATACGGTCCATTGCAACGCTCTCCTGGAAACTGCTGAGACCTGTGGGAGAAAAAGAGAGAAATCTGTACTGAGCACGAGGCGACCAGGCACGTGGGCTTTGGTCTTCAGCACATCCAATGACTCTGAATTTAACCACGTTGCCCACTGCTGACTCCTCTGGATCTTTCTGCTCATTAGCTGCTCCTCGATGCTTTGAATACGCAGGGCCACTAACACTAGGCTGCACAACAGCTTCACATCCTTAAAGAAGAACAGCAGTGAACTTAGAGTCCAGTTACTTCTGTCTACCTCTGAGTTCATATCTCCCTGCTACCACTTTGCTATGCATGCCCTGTGCTGGTCAGTTCCTTTTTTTTAAAAAAAAAAAGATCCTGTGCAATGAGAGGTGAATTTCTCCATTTCAAGGATAGGCTTAACATAAAATTACCCAACTTTTTACAACTGTCAGCACAGTGCTTATTTGACTAATGCCCTTTCAAAAAAACCCTCTGGATGCAGAATTCCATTCTACTTCCTGGTGTAAATGATGTCACACACTACCAGTTTGTAAAGAGTGCTCTGATTGGTCAACAGTTTGCATAGTTAATGAGGTACCCCCTAGACTGTGTTCAGCCAGGTACTTGCCAAACTAACCAAAGTCTACTCTGAGCCTCCACTGTTGCTGGGTGCCGTGGTTCCAACACTGGATATTTGTTGCAGTGGATGGTACAACTAAAGGAAAGCTTTCAGCACTACAGGCATCAAAAACATGCTACATGTTTTTGTCAGGGAAGGTTCGAGTTCAACTCACCGCACTGTATCTTTGACATGTGCATGTTCTTTTTCACAGGGTCCAGCCTAGCTTGACATTAACTGTCATCCCTGCTGGGGCTGAACAATTAATCAATATACTATCAAAATCACAATATCGCCAAGTGCAATATCAAAATCGCAGAAGCTTCAATACTTGCACAGACCCTAGGAAAAAAAAATGACATCATCATATAGAAAGCTAGATAAATAGATGGATAGATTTTTAGTGAACATGAAAATTATGATGCAAAAGTTATCATTCCCACTAAAATTGCAATTCATATCACAATATCTGTCAAAATAATCACATTTTATTTATTTTTTTAGCGTATCGTCCAGCCCCAGTCCCAGCAAATACAAATACACCCTAAATGAAAAAGGATGGATGTGACAATGAAGGCAACATGTTTTTGTGGGATTATTTCCTGGAGGACACTTGCACTTCTTCCTGTGGATGTCAGCTGATGGGCAGGAAGGACTCCGCTCAGAAGAGATGAGATAAGGATACAGCAGAAGCTCTGACCAAATTAAATGAAGGCCTCATGTTTACTGAGATGAATTATCTGTGGAAGCTGGTTTTCATACTTTACAAGAATGAATGACAGCAAATGGCTTCTTTGTGAAGGAGCAAAACAAGTCCTGCTATCTCCAGCTATGACTGTGCAGACACCAGAGAGCAATGGGCTGCCTGCACTGACTTCAAACACAAACAGCATTCTCCTCTCAGCTCTACCGGATCCAAACAGGCAGTGACCAGTGAGAACCACATAGATCCATCTCTCTCATCTGGCACAGATGTCAGAGTGGGACATTAACGTAAATGAAGGAGAGCAAAACAACTACTTTTAACCCCATATCTCGCAAACGGTGGGTAAAACAGAGTGCCTTTGATCCGGGCTTTCATCTTTGAGCGGTCTTAGGCTAAAAGGATCCTAAATAACTCACAAGGCCTTTGATCCTTGTTTCTTTTCGAGGCTGCACCGCTGTGATTTTCAGTGTGCGCCCTCTGGACACACAAGTTCAACAATTTCCAAATGATTTGAGAGGATTCATTTGACTGGACATTTTTTTAAAGGTTAAAATGAGTGAAAAATCAAAACAGAGAATTTTGCTATGCCTACTTGTCTGCTATCAAATTCCTTTCTACATGACATCATTTTGCAGGATGAAAAGTAATGTTACATGAAAATACAGTTTTTGGATTGTAAACGTTCAGTTCATTGTGAGTTAACTTTAAAAAAAATCAGCCATCAGCGTCAGCCATCCTACCACAACGTGTCTGCCTATCTTTAGCAGTGTGATAGGCGCAGCATGGCTGGTGACACGACTCCATTCAGAAACCTGTCTGTGTGCTATTACTGGCGCTCCACAGCAGGCAGGATTGTAAAGGAAAAGATCTAAAGCTGGGATTAGGAGGCCCACTTACGTTCAGAGTATCTCCCTGACTGCAGGCCTTGCAGGATGGACGACAGAGGCTGGACGTAGCACTGCAGGTCCGCGCACTGTGGGGAGCACATAATTGGGTTAGTCATTCACGGTATCAACGCTGCATGACACAAAGTGTTAGCAAATAGCCACTTAAAGGCACCTATCCATAGCAGGGTGCTGTTTATTGCAGCCTTAGAACTGAATACCTGATTACATAAGTCACATAATCAGCCAGAGCTCAGTTAATTGAATAATGAATTGAGAACTGTGTGAGAGAAAAGCCTTTAAGAGCTCTCAGCCCAACACTGTGAATCAATTACCAATCAAAGTGTGTTCAATTTCTCAATTAGCCACTAACTTGCTGATTTACAACTAAGTGACTGATAACCCATTTACACCCACTCCCACTAGATGACATTACGCCCACATGGAAAGTAAATGCCCGCAGGTCCTTCAGTAAGAGCTCCCCATTAACAGCTGACAGAAGCTAATGGAGAAACTGATAGCAATCAACAGCTTCACACATGGCCGGACAAGCTGTCGCACCATCTCCCTCTGCGAGCCTCGACCAAGTGTTAGAGCGGAGCACATCATCCGGGAGCATCAGACTACCAGGAGCTCTGTGAGAAAAAACCCTCCCTCTTCAGATGCTCATGTGATATGTATATGTATCATCAATCTGTGACGTTCAGTGCATTCTGGGAGCCATTCTGTCATGAAGAGCTGCCATTAGGTTTTTTTTGTTTGTTTTTATTTTGTGGTGTACTCTTTCCCTCAACCTGCCTCATCCACTTCAGCCACTGGATTCCTATAAGGCCTAGAAGGCCTTGCAACAGCCCCCAGAGAACAGGCCAAGGCTTGTTTCAGTCAGCGGTGGGTTACACTGTATGTACATACATCACACGATCGAGGTGGCAAAGCGAAACAGTGGGAGTTTTTCCAGCGAAAACAAAAATGGATTTGGGATTGAAAAGGCTCTCCGTGTAGGAATCATGCAACTGCCCAAGCATCTCAATTTCGGGAAACTCTATGATCAACTGATTGGTTGATCATAAAGGGGTAATTCAACAGTATATTAAAGTATAAGTGTAAAAACTTTATTGTACAGTGAGTGCTTTCGCATTTACATTCACGCTTTACGTTACTCTTAAGCTACATTCTAGTTTTAAAAAAGTGTCTTTCGCCCCTTATTCAGCACACGTCACAAAACATGTCTTGCTGCATTGCATTCTAGTTTATTCAGGTCACTGTTGGTTGGTATTAAGACTAGGTGATATGGACAAAATCAATTTTTTTTTGCAAATACCTCAATATTGATATTGTGGCAACACTGTGTGTATGACTATTGGTGCTTTCACCAAATACATTTAATTAGTGACATTTTTGACAAATAGGCATTTTGATAAGTGCCAGTGGATAAAGTCAAATAACTGCAAGTTCTATTATAGTGGAGAGGGTTTAGAAAATTATATCACCTTACCATAATGCTGCCTTTAAAAAGAAAAGACAACACTTATGTCATACCACAATATTATAATACCCAAAATTCCACATGATATCCAGTCTCATATCACCATATCAATATAATAGGACATGGTAACTTCCTGAAGTGACAACTTACTCACTCTGAGTATATGGCTCAGAAAATGATGGCAAAAGGCGGTACCTTAAAAAAAAAAAAAAAAGAGGAAAAGCCCTCACCTTTTGTGAGAATAGTTCTTTTTCAGTGCCTGGTTTGGGCTTTTCAAGTCCTTCCAAACCAGGGCTGTGTGCTCTCTTCCTCATTTGATGATGATGCTTTGCAACTGCACCATTTGAAGAAGTACAGAAGGCCCTGGAAGGTGTCTGCTGGCTGACACAGGTAAATCCCTGAACTGGAGTGGCTGAGGGAGGCTGCAGGGGGGCCAGAGAGTCAGCACCGCTGCTCCCACGGTGGTCTCCATTTTTACAGGCACAGCCATCATCCCTGCTTTGAGTCAGTCCAGAGCGGATGTGATGGCCTGTGGGAGATTCCCTTAAGGATGTGGTAGAAGACGGCGGTGGCTGTGCCTCGGTATGCTGAGGACTTAATCTGTTTGGACTATCACAGTCCTCTTCATCACTGGCAAGCCAGTCAATGGAGTAATCCGAGTCCGAGGTCGACATGGTAAACTTAGACTCCTAGCCAGCAGAGAGCATTGCGGACCTGCAAACCAAACACACACACTCTATTCAAAAGCTCATCAGAAACACACTGAAAACTTGGCTCTCCTCTAAGTGTGGCTACTGCTTTGACTGACAGGCGTAATAATAAAATACACTCCTCCTACAAATATGTGGTATTGTGTAAGAGAGTTTTTTTTATGTATTTGAACCGTTTCCAAAAATGCCTGTCAGATCTGCAACTGTAATGAGTCCCCCTACACAACCCACATTTCCATCCACTATGCATTAAGAATCCATCGCCTCCGTCTGGATGAACACTGAGTCTAACCCATAGATAAACACATTAGACAGTTGTATACACATAGCTCTGTGGTTAATTATACCGAGCATCACGCTTTTCAGTTATAGGCTCTGGGGAGCTGGCACATGAATTGGCAAATTGTTGGAGGAGAAGACAAGGACCAATTCATGTTTTCATGCTTGGAGAAATCATGACACGGTTCAAACCATTACACCACCGCTATTCTTTCATTTATCCCCCGGTTTAACGCAGGCTCCAGTATATAAAACACACAGAGCTACAAAGAATATCGTCCGGCGTTCACAGCGTCTATTCTTCATTGCTTTAGTCATTACAGTGTGACTGGATATACAAGCCAATAGATTAAATAACCCTCCTCAGCCTCTACGAAATGGGCAGGTCGGACAATATTATGTAAGAAAAAAAAAAAAAATCCAAACACATGGACTTGTTTCCCCTTGCCTGCCAGTTCACATGCACACCGAGGGCTGACACAAGTGCGAGGGGCTATAAATGTAGTCCATTATTCAACTTCACCTGTCCCGATTTTATAATCACGCCAAAAAAAAAAAAAAAAAAACGACACGTTATATCCAGAGGTAGTGAAAGCGGTTTGCTGAAATCAGGAAACACACTAATAATAATAATAATAATAATAATAATAATAATAATACAAATTAGAAATAAAACAGATACAGTACGAGCCGTGCTTGAACTTAACTGCCACAATTTAACAACCCAGCAAAACACAATAAAATGCGATGGGAATCGTAGCACACAGTAATTACCTGAGCCGATCCGCGCCGTGTGAACAGTACAGTACAAGACAGTAGAGCAGAGAGCAGAGCTGGGCTTTAAAGCACACAAACCCTACAGCCGTGTGCGCGCAGCCTCGCTCCCTCGGCTGTTTCTCCGCGTAATGCTCCAGGTGAGTCCGAGGGCTGGGAGGAAATAGCAGAAAAAAGCAGCACCGCCCTTCAGCTCGGCGACCATCACTTACCAGAAGCGCTGCCCGGTGACTTGAGGACATCCAGCCGCACTGAGCCGACTGATATAGTGAAACCATGAAACCAAAGCAGGCATCCTATCCAGCCCGTGCAGCCTCTCCCAGGGCAACGTGTCTGAGAGGGGCGGGTAGAAACGCACTGGCCTCTCCGATTTGTGCTCTGCCTGCCATATCTGACAAATAGACACTGCGATAGAGGCCGGCGGGAGGCGATATGCGAGGAGGGACGCGGGCTTACATACTTACATCAAATGGAAATTATGAAAAGACAAAAACCGCACTCACACACACACACACACACGTGGTCACGCGGTAGAGCTCCACGAAACAATGAGCACGGTCCCGCCCGCCGCCTTCACTTCAGGCCAATTAAACACAGCCGTTAGTTCTTAGGGTCACGCCGCACGCGACCAGCCAAAAAAAAAACTAATAAATGCTGCACTTATAAGAAGCGGTGATTTTTTTTTTTTTCCCTGGGATGGCGAAGGCATGCCCCAGTTGACATAAATTCAGCCCTTTCCTCATCTCAGCTATAACCAATAATGTGCCTAACCTTAACTTGACACAACTCTCAACCTAACCTTAACCAATAAGCCGAAATAACCGCCCAAACGGTAAAAATGACAGCCATCCCCAAAATATATATATATCTATATATTGAGCCTTCAGAAATTCCAGAAAATCATTAGCTCCGGAGAAAATGGGCATTTTATCCAAATAATTCTCACTGCTGTGAGAACACATTAACTCTGGTGGAATGTGCTATTTAGAGTAATAAATAAATGAATCATAAACATCCTATTGCCATTTTTAGAACAATATTATGCAGATATTGGAAAACTAAATGACTGTAGGACTGATATAGGAACACTGTAGGCCTGTTGTGATACCTTAAAGCTCCTTGAGGTTTGTTGTAGGGATGTTAGCGATATCTAGCAGTCCCTGTGCAAATATTATGCTATATGAACATCATGGGGATGTTAATGTAATATTATAAGACTAGGAATGCTATTATAATATTACACGCAAGTCCTAGTAGGCTTAAGAAACTAATATTATCAAAATATGACTCCTATAAATCCCCAGAGTTCCTGTTTTTGAGAATATTTTAGGGAATATATTATATAATGATATTAAAGACACAAAATGATGGCTAAGAAGCTAACATTAGCCTGCTGCTCAAATACACCAACCCAGCACAGGGAAGGCTTTTGTCACAAAGTGAAACTAGCTTGCCTCAGTGTTTTAATTTGATTTCTGCTGCTTTTGACTTGCCTAATAAAAACACCAATTGAATACCAAAGCACCTTGAGTTTATCCAAAGGGGTTTGAAAGGATATAATCCCAAGGATGGTGTATATTATCAACTGAAAGCACTGAAATTACCAGGAGCAGAATTTACAATTTTTTCATGTGGCTGTTGGGATTTCTTTGTCAAACACACAGGCCTTTGCCAATGTTGCAGCTCTAACTTAGGCTCTGTCTGGTACTAAGCCTCGCCCCTGCTCGTCACTGGTGTCACACCACTTTTCAGCCCGACAGCATGGAAATATGATCAGTGCCATCTTGACCCATGCCCAACTTCTTCAATGGGTTTCATGATGTTACGAGGGTGTGTTTGGAAACTTTGTCCTTCTTTGTGATATGCCCTGCCAATTGCCCCACCCCCTTCAGACAGATAGGGCTGAAGAATTAAACACCTCTTCACTGGCTGATTACCAACATTCCCACCAAGTTTCCAGCGAATCTGTCCTGTACTTTTTGAGTTATCCAGTCAGGTAGTCAGTCAGCAATCGGCGATCACACAACCCCCTGCTGGAGGTTTCGCCTCCTTGGCAGAGGTAATAACAGGGCACAGGGCAAGACAAAGAGCACAAGTGAAGTCATGAAGCTTCAGTAGGAAGATAGAAACAAGATACTGATGACATGAACATAACCACTGGTGTTAATGAGAATGTCCTCATAAGGTATCTGCTTCCTCTGTCTCTTCCACCCCCTCCGTCCTTACAGATTCTGTCTACACTCATGTCGCTCTGAGCTGAATTCCTCCCCGCCACACCAGGCCTGTCTGCTGTCCACTACAGTACATATCATGCTCCCTTTGCCTGGGCAATGACTTGCACTTCCACTCAGCTCAGGACCACAGAAACCACAATTGTTCAAGCGTGTCATATCCTGTTAGTGATAACATTATCCAGGATAAGAGGGGAAGAAAGGAAATCTTGATCCTTGTGCACATATTTTCCAACAATGGCCCTTTACATTGAGCATTTCATCAAGACATAATAAACAATGGGTCCATTTTTTTTTTTTTTTTTTGTGGGGGGAGGGGGGGGATTTTGGGGGGTCTGCGCACTCTTGAGCAGAGAGTAGGGACTTGTGTGCATTAAATCCACACTGCACACAGAGGACTGGACATCTGTCTGCTCTGCATAGAATGTAGGTGGAAGCAGCAACATATGGGATATCACAAATAGCTTGTCTAGAGGATTTCTCTCTGAATCAAAGGCTTTCATCCAACTGCCAGCCGTAGCATTTGTCCCTGTGGATATCTGGGTAATGCTGAGTCGTCCGATGACTCAGACAACATGTGACTATATGTGTTTCTCCCTTTTGCTGTCATTCATAAAGCGTGTTAGGGAAGGACGCATTTGTAATTTACATTTCCCCTCAAATGTGTGTCCACACTGAATCTGCAACTGTTTTAAAAGGATGACATCAATATTTCTCAATTTTTGCAGTAGCTAAAGATTATTCACTCCCTCATTTTTTCCAGTTTTATGACAAAAACTGAATTAAATGGTGTTTCCCCCTGAATTTTATTCTTGTCACGATGCAATAGCATCTTAAATGGGATTTAGACAATCAAGTCAGACTAATCATTGACTCTTGACTCTTTTAGGATTAGCAGATCGTTAAGACAGCATGACCAACCTCACTTGTTCAACAGCCTGGAAGCTCTGTGACACATTACTTACTTTAAATGAGGAGTTAATTTACAAAAACATAGTACCAAGAAGATCAAAAGTACTATGTCTGATATTTAATAAAAGGCCAGTATCAGCCTGATATATATATATATGACAAGCCAATATGTTGGTCTAACTCCAGCTGGATGGATGTTAATCAGCCTCTGAATGCGTGTGTCTGTGTGTGTTTCGAGGGGGGTGAAAAACCCAAGCCACGTAATCCCATTCATCCATAATTAAAAGGGATTTCAGTCGCTGCACTCCTGCAACGTCTGGGAGATCAAAAGGTAGCGATCGATGCTTTGTCAGGTCTAATGATCCGTGCTAAGTGAAGCCGTGTGTGAGCTTAACCCTCAGGTGCAAACACGAACACGTAGGTTTACATATATCTTTCACAACCAGGTTCTGTCTCATCAGTGGCCATTCTTAGCTCTCCACATGTTAAGCCCTGCAGGTTGGCTGTACCTGTATGCGTATGGTGTGATGACAGGAACATGATAGGACGCAGGACAACAGGTGCTTCGAGAGAGGTTTTAGCCTGTGCAAACAACGTGGGGGTTTGTTACCCGCTGAAGGCACTGTTGATGTACTTCAACTGATGCAGGGCAACATTATCAGCTGAATGTTGATGTGGATGTGCAACACGAGCGTCTGATTACACTAGCAGAGGAGATCGTTCAAAACAACATGCAGGTTAAGCACCAAGTTCTATGAAAGCCCAAAACATGATGATGATTCTGGAAAATTCTTCTGGGTATTACTGACAGACCTGTGGATTTCATCAAAGCACTAAATGGTTGCTTAAGCCGAAACACTCAGAACTAGAAGAAACTAGTTTTGAAATGACACACTGAGCGTTTTCAAAGAGTTCAGTGGTTCAGATCTCTCGTTTATTTGGTCAAGTGCCCTTTTTATACTGCAGAATCAATGTACTCTTGACATTCAATCTATTAGTCAAAGTCTGCGCACGGAAGCAGAGAGATAGTGGGAAGTATCACTGAATATTATTTGTCACAGCACAGACTTCATCTGAAGTCTTTATCAGCATTTGGTTTGGTTTTAAATTAGCACACAATATTTGAGAAAGAGCCAAACAGCACA
The DNA here is from genome assembly GCF_902150065.1 of Myripristis murdjan. Taxonomy (NCBI): domain Eukaryota; kingdom Metazoa; phylum Chordata; class Actinopteri; order Holocentriformes; family Holocentridae; genus Myripristis; species Myripristis murdjan. Next base: position 5,350,155 of record NC_043982.1, read on the forward strand.
GAATTAGCTAGATGTGATCAACTTTCAAACCAAATAATAAATTGTATATAACATTTGTAGTAGTAGTCATGGAAGTAGTTGTAGTAGTTTTAGCAAAAGTAATGGTAAGATTATAGAGGCAACAGTAGTAGTTGCATTAGTTGCATTAGTATTATTAGTAATTGTAGCAGTAGTTGGAATAGCAGTATTTATCTTTAATTTGCTAGGATAGCACAGTGGCATTAATGATCTCTTTTTCAAGGGAGTCCTGGCTAAGTTGATAAATGTAGTCCATTATTCAACTTCACCTGTCCCGATTTTATAATCACGGCAAAAAAAAAAACAAAAAAAAAACCTGAGTCCAAATGAATAAACTTGCAAATTACACAGTTGTCAAAATATACTATTGCACATTATACATCAATAAAATGGATCTAACTGCAGCAACGACAGCTTAAGTTATCATTCTCAAAGTCATTCAACAATGTCTTAAAAACTCCAAGGGAAGCCAGTTTATGAAGCTTAAAAATGTTTGCACGGATTAATGAATTTATTTATTTAGTTGTTTGCTTGTTTGTTTGTTCTAAGTGCTGGGAGCAGCATATTTAAAACCCTTTATAACCATGTTCAGAAGAAGCATGGCAAACAGAGAGCTGGGCTAACCTGCGAAGGAAGCTGATTTGCGCTGCTTGTATCTGCAGTCTCGTTCTTCCAGGTCATCTCCCAATGCTCATGTCGATAGGTGAGGACTGGAATGTAATTTGACCAATGAAGTGAGAGCTTTGCTTTCAGGCTCAGCTCCCTCTTTAACACGACAGCTGGGTACAATGGCAGCATGACTGCAGCCACAGCCTTAATTCCTCTGTCAATCTCCCACTCCATTTTACCCTCACTTGTTAACAAGACCCCAAGATACTTGAACTCCTCCACTTGGAGCTGTAAATTGCCCCAATGCATACTGGATGTCACAGCTGGATGTAGCCAACAGGACCGCATCATCTGCAAAAAGCAGAGATGCAATCCTCAGGTCACCCTACTGGACCCTACAGGACCTCAAGGCTGCACCTTGAGGTCCTGTCTGTGAAAATCACATTCAGAATTGGAGAGCAGGCACAGCCTTGGCATTGTCCACCACCCACTGGGAATGAGCTTTACTTAACGCCAAGAGCATGGACACAGCTATCACTGTGATTATACAGGGACTGAATGACTTGTAGCAGTCACCCTGGCACCCTATACTCCCGCAGCACCCCCGACAGGGTACCCCGGGAGACATGGTCATAAGCTGTCTCCGGAATGACAAAGCACATGTAGACTGGACTGGCAAACTCCCATGACCTCTCTAGTATCTGTACAAGGGTCAAGAGTTGGTCCACTGTTCCACAGCCAGGACAGAATCCACATTGTTAGGGGCCGGGCAGCCTAAGCTGCCAGGACTCTCTTGTATTCCTGCGTGTTTTTCTTCTTCTTTCTTTCTTTCTTCTGAGGAAATCCTACTTCCCATGCGCGAAAACTCACCAAACTTTGCACAAAGGTCCAGTCCCATGCCAGATCATCATTGTCAGATTTTTGTCTTGATGACTGATTTTTTTATTGGTTTGAAATCTGCCTTTCCATGCATAGGCGGCTGCTGTCATGTGACTGGCTTAGTCAATTTGTGAAGCCTCACATGACCTGACACTTGCCAATTAGCTCAGTGAGATAGAGCCTTGTCCTTCATGCCAGAAACTGTGAGTTCAAGCCTCAACTGATGCAAAATGCACATAGGAATGCCACCTTTCTCCACTTGTTGCTCAGAATTGCCTAACATTGCCCGGCCCCGACCATTGCTGTGCAGCAGCTATAATTGCTCCTGAATCTGAGGTTCAACAGTCAGCCAGAGTCTCTTTTCCAGCACCCTGGCATTACTTTATAATTTATATGTGATGATGTAAGAATAAAGTTAACATAATTTGACCCTCAGCAATTTTGCATAATACACCTTTCATGTAATGTTCACGTTTTTTCTAAGATGAGTGTTTTCCTGACATTAACTAGCTTTAACTGGCTATATTAGACCGCTCTATTTTGCCCATCGTTCACCGTGTATCCTTCAAGAAATTTAGATGGTAAAAAAAAAATTCCAAGTGGTCATGTGGGTCACGTTACCTGAAATGGCTGTCCTTGTAGTTTCTTGTGAGAGACACGAGAAAACCCTGCCTAGACCAACTCAGTCCACTGCATACATTTTAAAAGTGTATTTACTCACTGATTTAATACACTGTTATAAAAAGACAACTGTGCTAGGGAGAAAGGGAAGCTACATGCATGAAATGGACTTGTAGCATTAGAAATGTCACAGTTATGGTTAAGGCACTCTGCAACAATGTGGGAGGTGTACATGGGCGTGTGTGTTGGTTGGTGGTGTGGGGAGTAGAGGGACGCTCCCATTGGACCATTCCCCATAGTATTAGTAGTATCTGTAACAGTAGCAGCAGCAGTGTTACCAGTAGCAGTGGTAACAGTACTATTAACAGTGGTGGCAGCAGTAACAGTAGCAGAATATTAGCAGTAGTGGTGACAAAGTGGAGCAGTAGTAGCTGTAGGACAGCAGAGCAGTGTTCCAGGCCGTGGGGGCGGGGCTTTGTTTCCTGCCTCCGCCCCCTCTCCTCCTGGTCATGGAGTCACATGTCGAGCTCCCTGCCCTTCTGTCCAGACGCTGCACATGGGCAGGCAGACTGTCGCTCCTCTGTGTTGGCGAGCAAATCACACTTGAATCTTTAATGTCTGTTGGTTAGCAGCTGAGAGAGAGAGAGTCTGTGTGTGTGTGTGTGTGTGTGTGTGTGTGTGTGTGTCTATGTTTTACTGCAGGCCTTTACTTCCAACATGTGACTCCAGATAAATTTCAACACAGTTACATAACTCTCATTCCCTGCCCCCACTCTCTCTCTCTCTCTGTCTCTCCCCCTCTCTCTCTCTCTCTCTCTCTCTCTCTCTCTCTCTCTCTCTCTCTCTCTCCCTCTCTCCCTCTCTCAGTCTTCTCTCTCTCTCTCTTAGTGGCACATGATGCCAAGAGCAATAAATGTCCACATATGACATGATCTTTATAACATCTGGTTGCATAATTTTGGCGTTGGTTGAACAAGTGTTTCCTTATTGATGGTAAAGTTTGACTTTTTCTAGAATGTATCTTTTATTTTGCTCTGGGGTTTTTCATAGTTCAAGTTCAAGTCAACAATTCTAATTATGATTAATCCAACAACTGAGGCATAATGTGAGAGGGTTTGTCTGAGTGCCATGCCAACCAAAGTTATATTGGTTGAAAGTTTCTAGGTGTGCTGAACCTGTAAATTACTTTTTTAAAGCCAGCAAATGAGTCACAAAAAGAGGCCTCGGGCAAGTTTGGTGAAAGATGAACACTGGCTTCAAATTCATTGGAAATTTTAACAATAAGTGACCTTTTTGCTACTTAAATGTCTCTGTATGAGTGACATGTTTATGAACCCTTTGAAAACACCACTTTGAAGTCCCGAAAACGATAAATGTACAAACTTGGACGTAATACACTGCATGTATGCCTTGCTTCATATCATATTAGCTCGGTGCTCAGTGATGCTAAACCTGGTTTGCATAATGGATTTTTCCATGACTGCTGTCCTCCCAGTGGCATATTAATGAATTATTTATGAATAATGGAGTCTGAATTGATGGTAAAAGGAGCTGTGTTCATTGTTCTAAATGGCCAGTGATACACTGACAGCAGCTGGGTGTGTTGGGTGTTTGAGATCTCTACACTAATGGCCTTCCAGTGAAGATCATCATTTCCTGTTAAGACACCCCAGCTTCCTTCCTGTTTTATTAACGGTGCTTTTTGAGGGTCAAATGAAAAGAGACAGCAATGTGTCTTTCATTTGCAACTGGAAAGAAAATTACACGACAAAAACAGACGAGAAAGAAAATAGCACAGCACAGACTACAGCAGACGCTGAAAACGACAGACATTAGATTTATATATCAAGAAAAACATTTTTATCATCATCAATTCAGCAATCACTGAGTTGCATCACCAGCATTCCTGTGCATGGTCCAGTCATATGTTTCTATCTGCAGACAATTATTAGTCACACCAGACTTTCAGACACAATGTCATCTTTTAAATCCCGTCTTCAAACCCCATGTTTACAAATTCTTCCAATACTTATCCATCATTTTAACTGATTTTCTTTTATTATCCTGTCTTTATCTAACTGGTTCCTTTTATCTTTCCTGCATCACTGCACTGTACTTCCTAACATGTGTCTTATTGCTGGAAGGCACCTTGTAAACCCTGTTTTAGATAAGTGCTATAGAAATAAACTTTATTATCAGTGGCAGTAGTGAGCAGCTAAATATTTATTTATGACCTTGACCCTGATTTAGGACTTCAGGTCACATTAAGGCAAAGTCTAAGACTATCGGAGCATAATAAACCACACAGTAAATGCATAATAAACCCAAACCTCTTTCCCAAACCTCTTTCCATTGTGTTTATGCATTTGTGTTGCCTTCACTCACTTGGGCTCCAATCTGACAGGTACAGGTGGTAAAGACAGCCAAGAGCTGCTTTATACTGACCGAAACCGCAAATACATCCTCAAGTGGCAGCAACTGTGGCTTCTGGTCTCATTTAGGTGACGACTGAGACCTTGGCAGCTGATTGGATGTATCAGCACCACACCACCTTCCTGACTCATGCATACAGATGTGTAGCTGGACGGTGTGGATCCTTTTATGGCTTATTACAGCATACTGTTTACAGCAGTGGATCATAATGAGATGTAATTCAGTCCAGTTTGTCTAATTTCTGTATTTTTCCTCCCTGTAAATACTAAAAAAGTGAAACAAATTCATACAGTGAGTGTCATATATGACATACATCCACTTGGGTTTTATACGCCTCCCTAAACTACGTCTGTCAGTTCTGGATACACTTGACTTTTCTTGATGCAAAAAATCCAGGCGTTGCGACAATTCTGGGAAAATTCTGGATCACGCTGTGATTAATGTTTGTTCACTGCTCTGCCGCAGTCTTTTATGGCCTTTAGTAAGCAGTCTGACTCTGCCCAACAAAGGACACTACAGTTTAACAGAATAGGCTGCTTTCCAGATAAGAGCAAGAGGCAAAAACAAGTCTGGCTTGCAGGGAGATTCAGAGTTTTAACAGTTTTTAATCAGCACATGATCTACAACTGTTACTGATGCTGTTAACACTGCTACTACTACTACTACTACTACTACTACTACTACTACTACTACTACCACCACTACTGCTACTACTACTACTACTACTACTACTACTACTACTACTACCACCACTACTGCTACTACTACTACTACTACTACTACTATCACCACCACTACTACTACTACTACTACTGCTACTACTACTACTACTACTACCACTACTACTACTGCTATCACCACCACCACTACTACTACTACTACTGCTACTACTACTACTACTACTACTACTATCACCACCACCACTACTACTACTACTACTGCTACTACTACTACTACTACTACCACTACTACTACTGCTATCACCACCACCACTACTACTACTACTACTGCTACTACTACTACTACTACTACTACTATCACCACTACTACTACTACCACTACTACTGCTACTGCTACTACTACTACTACTACTACTACTACTACTACTACTACTACTACTACTACTACTGCTACTACTACTATCACCACTACTACTACTACCACTACTACTGCTACTACTACTACTACTACTACTACTACTACTACTATCACCACTACTACTACTACCACTACTACTGCTACTACTACTACTACTACTACTACTACTACTACTACTACTGCTATCACCACCACCACTACTACTACTACTACTACTACTACTACTACTACTACCACTACTACTACTACTACTACTACTACTACTACCACCACTACTACTACTACTACTACTACTACTACTACCACTACTACTACTGCTATCACCACCACTACTACTACTACTACTACTACTACTACTACTGCTATCACCACTACTACTACTACTACTACTACTACTACTACTACTACTACTACTACTACTACCACTACTACTACTACTACTACTACTACTACTACCACTACTACTACTGCTATCACCACCACTACTACTACTACTACTACTACTACTACTACTACTACTACTACCACTACTACTACTGCTATCACCACCACTACTACTACTACTACTACTACTACTACTACTACTACTATTACTACCACTACTATCACCACTACTACTAATACCACTACTACTGCTACTACTACAACAACTACTACTACTACTACTATCACCACTGCTGCTACTACTACTACTACTCCTACTACTATTACCACTACTGCTACTACTATCACCACTACTGCTACTACTACTACTACCACCACTACTACCACTACTACTACCACTACTACTACCACTACCATCACCACCACTACTACCACTACTACTACAACTACTACCACCACTACTACTACTACTACCACCACCACCACTACTACCACTACTACTACCACTACCACCACTACTACTACTACTACTACTGCTACTACTACTACCTAGGGGCTTACTAGTGTCACTAGTGCCACTAGTAGCACTAGTGTACTACATGTAAATGAAGCAGGCAGGGCAATGAATTTGATTGGTCCGTGTGTTGTGGGGCCTTCAAGTGCCTCTCTGAATTGTGATGAGCTGTTTTGAAGTATTTTGCAGTATTTTTTAGGGTATAACAGTTATTTTAGCAGTTTGCCATGACTAAAACTGAGAGTTTGATTAAATATTAATTTATTAGGGTATTATTCAGGTCATATAGAAGTCTATTTCAAAATAAAACAGCTACAATCCAACAATAAATCCACATTTATTGAGTGGCAGCTCTCCCGTTCTAGCTGTGGTTGATATAATTTTTTGCTAATTACATTATCATAAACAAATAAGAAATACTAAGGCACAGTACATTGATTCTCCAGATCAAAACAGATTATGGAATAGAAAACATCAAAATAATAAATGAAAAAAATAAACATTTAGAATAAATGATATATTTACAGCAACATGGAGGCAGCAAAGTTTCTTTTTTTCGTTCTGTAGTTACATACTCCCTGTTATTAATATCAGAACCTTTGTCGACAGCAGTGACTCCACCACCCTCTATCGTGAGTGTGTGTGTTTGTGTGTGCAAATGAGCTGTATCCCAAAGAGAAGCCCATTAAAACCAGACGTTTATCTAACGATGTTTGATATGGAGGACTTTCACTTTTACTATAGTACCTTTTGATTCACTGTTAACAGAAAAAAAAATTCTCCTGAAATTACACACAATTTTATGCTTTATTCTGCATGGTAAATAAGCAAGAAGCTACTGGAAAACAGCAGTGAAATCTCACCAGGCTTTAGAGGGTTAATTTTGGCTGGGTTGATTGATTGTTTTGGGAGCCAATAGGAAGCCTCCTTTTGGTCAACTAGTGTGACTAGTGACACTAGTGAGTATTTACTTTTTGATGTTCACTAGTGACACTAGTACACGTTTAAGGTGTCACTAGAGACACTAGTAAAGACTGTAAGCCTCACTAGTGACACTAGTAAGATCTAAATGATGCAACTAGTGCCACTAGTGGTTATTTTTGCCCTACCTAGTGGCACTAGTGAGGATTTTTGACCTATACTGACACTAGTGGAAAAAAAATTAGCCAACTAGTACTACTAGTGATTTTTTTGGGGGGGCTCACTAGTGTCACTAGTAACAATTATAGGCCTCGCTAGTGACACTAGTTAGTATTTTGGCATTCACTAGTGACACTAGTAAATATTTTAGGCATCACTAGTGACACTAGTGTGATTTTTGGCCTCACTAGTGTCACTAGTAGCACTCACTAGTGTCACTAGTGAGTGCAAAAAAAGTTAACTAGTAGGATATCTGAATATATGCTCAAACGACTTTCCATAGGGGCCCTGTTACAGGAATTCAAAATTCCTTGTGTTTATATACATACATTACCAAAGATATTTAATAAACACAATGTCAAAGACTGATTTGGTTTGAGTGGTTAAACTTAAAGGTATTACTTAAAAAAACAAACAAACAAAGAAACAAACAAACATCCTGCTTTTTTTTTTTTTTTTTTTTTTTACATCCAGTGTAAGATTCACTTCACCCAACACAGCTAGACTTGGTTTTTATTGGCACCCATACTGCTAAAATTATTCCAGTTAGGCCAGTTTGCAGCATTTGAACTGAGAAGCCTCCAGTCAACAGGCTTACCTCGTTTGAACTGGGGGAACAGCTGCTACCAGCCAGTAAGGCTCCACTACTGTAACTGTTCCTCTCTTGATAACTTTGTTTCCAACTTCATTCAATAAATAGCATTTTAACTAAAGTACATTTATTTGCAAAATATCATTCTTATGCTGGCACATCATGTATTTGTGAACACATTCAAGAAAGCATCTGAGAACCTTGTGAATGTGGCTCTTTGGTCTCTTCGCAACAGGTGTGTTCATATTTGATCTGAAAAACATTGTTCAGGAGTCAGCAGTAAGTCATGAGTACGTCACAGCTTTTGGGGGTAGCAGCATGACTGATCAGGCTTAAAACCTCAATGAAGGCGATGAAGGTCTCTGCTCAAAGACTGACGGACACCTGTAACCTGAGTAGCATAAACCCAAAATAATTGTTTCTGTCCCCACTGTACCCTGGGAGCCTATTGTGGGAGATGCTAGTTTGACAAGCTGATGCAGCGTCTGAACAAAGGTTAAGAAAATAAGCTGCTGCTGTCCGGTGAAAACCTTGCATCTCTGAAAATTCAACTTAGCTGGAACTAGGAAAAACAACCTTGTTTTTGATGTGATGGCTATGCATTTTTTTTATATTATTCCTTGGGTTTTGATAGGGCTTCCTACCGCCAAGAGTCATACAATTGTCTGAAACCACAGAAGAGCATGCAATCTTTCAGCTGCAGTTAAAACTTCAAGTTCTGAGGTTTTCATATGACAGCAGCAAAACAGCTTGCAGATTGCTGGAGCGAGGAAAGGCTATATAAACTTTTCTCAGGCCCTTTGCTCTAATTTGTTTGGCTGGTTTGTTTTGCTGGATGGTCAGCCAGCCTAGACTAAATATGTGTTGTCCTTGAATACTCTCCCCTCCCTGTTATTGCTCTCTGCTGTACTTTCTGCTGTGGCTTACCGTAGTAACAAACGGGGAGGAGAAGGGGCGTAGCTACAGCGGCTCTTTGCTCTGCACAAACCTACCTGTCTGACTGGTTTTCCAGTCAAAATATCCCCCGGGAGAAATGTCAGACATCCATACGAGACATAAAGGTATCACTTTTATCTGTGAAAAGGCTTATTGCTAAGGTTTTTCTTGTGGGAAAATTTGAGCTGCTGGCTTGTCAGACCAGATGCTGACCTCAGGCTTTGGCTCCTACAGTCAAGGATGGACAGTTTATCTTTAGACAGCCTCCAAGGCTGCTCATCCCCCACATCTTACAGTCAGCATACTGTACTGTGCAGCCTGAGTCCAGCATAGTTTTTAATGGCAACATATATTACCACTCCTACACACACACACACACACACACACACACACACACACACATATATATCTATATTACCACACTTGCTTCCTTGCTGTTGCTGCAGTCAGTTTTTTCACACATTACCATAAAAAGACACAAAATGTCCATTTAACCTCTTACTGTTGCAGTCAGCTGTCTTTCAAAGGCTGTAGATACTGGCATCGCATGACAGCCTAATCCACTGATGCCAAGTATGTCATGCTGAGTTGCCGGCAAGGTGGCTAAATATTGCTAAATTTTAGTGAGGGAAGAAAACTGGCAGAACATTTTTTGAAACTTGATGTCACCTTAAAAAAATGACTAACAGTGACCTCTACGATACTCACAGCCTCATGAAACTTTACAGCCGGATATACTGATAATAAGGGGAGTTTCTGAGGTTCTGCATTTGCCGAAACACACACACACACACACACACACACACACACACACACACACACACACACACACACACACACACACACACACATCAACTCACAGCATGAATTTTCCTATGATGTCTCTCAAGGTCTGGGTGTCTCAATATATGTTGGAGGGATTTTGCACCAAGTCTTTGTAACAAAAATTGCTGCAACAACTTATGGCACATAATTAAGCTTCAATTATAATGGTTTCAAGTGGGTCTAAAGAAAGGGGAGGAATGGTGCAGGGTTAAGTGTTTTTCTCTTTAGCAGCAGAAAACACTGAACTGTAGTCACACATTTTTTCATGGTAACTGCACAACAACAAGAAAAACAGTTAAGTCCTCTACTGTCACAAGCACTGATGCTCAGTGTACTCCAAACACTGCAAATATGACTTTTATTGCAGCCTTGTTGCTGCCGTAAAGGATCACAGATTAACACTGAATCTAAATATTAGTAATAATGCTGGCTCTCTGAGTTGTTTGAGTGTGGAAGAGGTAAACTGTATGGTTTGAAATGTTAGCTAGCTGGTAAGTGGATCTAATAGTTGTAATCAGAGATAAAATTCAGAAAATTCAGTAATTTTTTTTGGATTGCTCATGTGGACTGATCACTTAAGTGATGTCTAAACAAACTTTGCATAAGGACTAAGACCAGACTGCAGTCTAGACTCAAGTGTATAGAGATTTGTGAATGTGTAGATGAATTTGTAAATGCGTACATAAATCCGTAGATATGATCTGTAAATCCATACAAAAATCTGTAAATGTGTAGAGAAATCTGTAAACATGCATTAGTGATTAATGGTGGAAAAGTCTTAAAGGCCTCATGCTGTCCACTTTTCCAGGGTTTTATTTTAACTGTTGATCTCCCTGCAAGAGGTATTTGTGGTTTTGAGTACCTGTGGTCTGCTAAATATAGTTTCACAGCTCCTCTCTCTTGCCTTTCTCCCAAAGCTCTGGCAGCACGGTTCTTTTAGCCAATCAGAAGAGAGAATCTGCATCTCACCACTGATTGGCTGACTGTTTTCTGAGTGACATATGATTAGGCCAATTGCAGGCAAGTAACTGAAACCTACGCTGCTAAACAGTGCTAACCGGTAAACAGAAATTATCATCTTATATAGATCTATAATGTTGTCATGGCTACCGCTGAGCGTGCTGTCGTACGACCGTACATGTTTGAGCCCGACTCAGATCCCAAATCACAAACGGAAGGAGACACCAAACCACCTCAAATGTGTTTATTACAGGATGTTTCAGAATGGTAGGTTATGTTTGTTGAATATGTTGTAACATTAACAAGCAAATGTCACAGTACGGAGTAACGCTAATCTAAATAACGATAATGTCTGGTAAAAGGTAACGTGTTTTTGCAAAAATGAATGTGAAAACTTCATTGACGTAAAGACAGTCTTAGTCACTATCCACTCAATAAGATGCAAGGCTGCTCTGTATTCAATACTCTACCTGCTTGAAAATTTAGCAAACACCGATGGTTCAAAGTCTGGCGTTTTTAGTTGTAACGAACATTTGTGTGTGAGCTTGTTGCCTGGGGAGTGGAGGCGGGCTGTGGGCGGAGACACTGTCTTCATGACATCATGAAGTAACGGAAGTGCAATTCGCTTGTTTTACAGGGAGAGTTTCAAAAAACGGGCTGCGTGCACTTCTCCATTTATTACAGGTTTAATGCATGGGACAGTATTTATGTGGCCCCGAGACCTTCACTATCACGCAAAAACAACGAAAACAGCATTTTTCATGCCATGGGACCTTTAATATTTTGCACCAAGAGCTGGTAATACACACAAATCATCAGTTACAACTCAGATCCACCTCTCAATTGGCTGTGTTTTTACAAGTGATTTTGCAACACTTTGTGCCATGGCAGAGATCTGCAAATGTGAGTGGAGATTTGTCTGTAACTCCAGGTTTTCTTTGCCCTGAGCTCAGACTCACGGGCTGACGCTGTCAGGCTGAAGCTCCTCACTGAAGACGTCCCGGCAAGTATTCCAGAAAGTGACTTTAGTGAAAACTCTGTTTACCGGACCAATCGCTTAAGTGATGAAAAACTTTTTGCAGAAGTACTAACACCGGACTGCAGTCTGACTTAACAACAGGAATGTATTTATGGTTTCTAACAATGCTTTATGTAATAATGCCACATTTTGTAATACCTTTCTAACATTTAATAACTTTTTCCTTCATTTGGTTGGACAAGACCCGCTAATACTTGAACTCCTCCGTAAAAAGTTTGTGTTACCACCATATACAGTGTGAGAAACAAATAACAAAGCTAACTGTAAGGACTGGACCAGACACAGAAGAAGAGTCCCCATAGCTATCCTTTACGCCTGAAGGCCTCCCTCACCGATGGTGTCTACCACCTTGTAATTGGGTTGCTGCCACATCAGGCACTAATGTGCGCCTGACCACAACTCAAAGATACCGCTTCAACAATGGAGGCTTTGAACTGGGTCCATTCAGACTCCATGGACTCTAGTTTCCCGGCGCAGCGCAGGGTGGCACAGTGAGGCGAACCCCGCGCAGAGCTGGTTTGGAGCAGCGCAACCCGAGGGGCGCACAGTTTGGTAGTTTGGCAAACAGTTTCGTGCCAAAAGGCTTCGCCGAGGTGCGCTCAAAGCTCGCCATCTGAAACCACGTCTACTTTCAGCACAGACGGAGCGCAGCTGGTGTAGTGGAAGTTTGGCTGACCGGCACGCAGTGCACACACGTCACCAAACCTCACAATCAGCACAAACGGTGCCAATCTCCTTTGATCTGACATCAGTTGTGACGGGACAGTTGATATGGAGATATATGTATGTGCTGATTGAGATCGTAGCATTGAATATTGGTTTTTGTCGGTATTTATTGCATTGTTCATGTGCCTGACATTCTGGAAGCCTGCCTGTGAGGTTTTGGTGATGTGTCCGCACTGCTCGCCGGTCAGCCAAACTTCCACTACACTGGCTGTGCTCCGCCTGCGGCAGTAGACCTCCATGTCAATTGTGTAAACGTTCATTACGCCTTCGCGCAGCGCATTTTAAAGGCAAGGACAGGGGCTCATTTGATTGGTTTAAAGTGAATCGGCTGTGTCAAACCCACTCCACGCCTTCTCTCTTCCCTTCCGCCGGTAGGAGGGATGGTGGAGTACTTGCGCCACCGTGCACGGCGTGCCAAACTTGCAAAATCCATCTGGCCACAGCCAGTTGGCAAAGCGCAGCTGTGCTGCGCCCCTGCCTCGCCCGGTCTGCGAAACTAGAGCCGCATGTCTCCAACTTCTCACGACATACAGGAGAAGCTCCTCTGGAGATGTGAATCAAAGATCCTTACTTCTGGATCATCTACCAGATGTTCCCAGTTCACTGTCACTACACATTAAGGTTTAATGGGTCTGCCCAGTAGTTCCCCTGCCATCTGATCCAACTCACCACCAGGTAGTGATTGTTTGACAGCTCCGCCTCTCTCCTCACCTGAGTGTGCAGAACATAGGTCAGGTCAGATGAGACAACTACAAGGTCCGTCACTGACCGCTGGACTAAGGAACTCTGGTACCAGGTACACTTATAAGCTACCACCTGTTTGAACTTGGTGTTCCTTCCTTCCTATCCATGGCTAACACTGAAGTCTAAAAAAAAGCAACTCTCAGGTTCAGATCGGGCTGTTCCTCCTAATTGCCCCTCCAAGCTTCTCCATTATTGCCAATGTAAGCAATTAAATCTCCCAGAATTATTGAGTCTGGTGCCTTCTCCAGTGTAATCCCCCGAGTGTCCAGGAAGGCCAGGTACTCTGAGCAGCTGTTCTGTATGTATGACCCAACAACAGTCAGAGCCAAAACTCCAACACAGCAGCCACGGGCTAAAAAAGTAACCCCATTCCTGCCCACCACCTCTCACATTGAGCAACTCTAGACGAGGGGAGTCCAGCACCTATCCTGGAGTTTGTTTCCTGCGTTTGGGTTCCTGCACAGGCTCCAGCTCCTCCCCAGAGAGGTGGCACTCCATGTCTCAGAAGCCAGTTTCTACAGCAATGGTCCAGTCTGCCAGTGCTCCACCCCAACCTACCCGGCTCCTACTTCTCCTCGTGTTTCATATCAACAAATGTGAATTTACTGGGGAAGTCTTTTAAAGGAAGAGATTAAAATCATAGAAAAAAACCCTGAGAATTCTGAGCTTGAAATCTCAGAATTCAGACTTTTTTCTCTCAGAATTGTGAAATGAATTACAGAGGTCAGTTTTTTTTTTTTTCACTTGGCGCTAATCTTATTCAAAATGCTTCAGCTCTTGTTTCTCTTGGACTGATATGTAAATATCTAGCAAGAACAACAGTGATGCTGCAGAACCTCTGAGGAAAATATCTTGACTGATGGCAAATCACATTGTAAAAACAACACAATAAAGGGGAGTTGTTGATAAGTAAAAGACTGAGTACTGTGTGTCAGGTAAAACCGACTGATTAGCAGGCCTGTTCCTTGTCTAGATATAAACAACGTGCCTGTTTTCAACTGCCTATGCTGGCTCACATGCCTGAACATGTACAATGCAAAACAAGCCCTTATAGATCTGCTTCCAAAGAGTCTAGATGTTTCTTTACTGCTGGGTTGAACCAGGACACGATGCAGTGAGGGAGAAAATATCCACCAAGTTTCAGTTGGGCTTGTGTTTATTTGACACATTCTCGCCAATACTGCAATGCACACAATGTACAGCTTGAAAAACACATCAGTAAAACCAATAAAACTAAACTGTACAATTATTCATTGTTAAAAAGCATAATGCTGACTGGCTTGGTTTTTTGGTTTTTGCCTTTATCGTAGGGCATTTTTGTCCCTTCACAGAAATACAGTCACATATTAAACTATACTATATCATATATATCATTTATACCAACTGGAGGCACCATCATCATCAACAACAACAACAACAACAACAACAACAACAACAACAACAACACAAACAACAACAATGATTATTATTATTATTATTATTGTTGTTGTTGTTGTTGTTAGTAGTAGTAGTACTGCACAAGCTTTCACTTTTCACTACCTCCATCCACTAAACAGAGGCTACAAGTGCTTTGGTTACATGATAGCATTAGAACTGGCAGCTCTAGAGAGCTAAGACCTATTACTAAGACGAGTATCTGTTGCATGAACTTCAAAAAACATTACTTCATGTTATCATGCGCTGGTGTGTTAAAAAAAAAAAAAAAACTTCTGGTTTCTTGAAAGACAAAACAAAACTGGAGGTGAATAAACAGAACACACTGTACTCTGTGAGCCTTAACCCAACACAGGCACAGCTAAATCTCCCCGTCCATAATACAACAGCCTCAGAAAGTTCACATGAGGTAACGGCAGTCGAATCACCTACAAACTATTTGACTCAACTTACTTGACCCTAAGCATGCTTCCAGTTGTGCCAAAGGTTTCTGTGTTGCCATACACAACTAAAATAGTTTGGTCACGTGGCTGACATAGATCTTGTGCGACCTATTAACGTGCAGTTTGATTCAGCTTTCTGGCAGGCGTCCAGCTTGTCCTCATGCAACCCCAGATCCTGCTGCTGACGTCCGGCCATTTATCTTGCTTGCTGGGCTGCACCGACAACGTGGATTTTTCCAGACATAAATGAAATGGGATAACAAACAGACTTGATCCAGCACTCGATCACACAGTGACAACTGCTTTTGCAGCCAGGCTGGCAGCCATCATTTTGTTTTGAGTGTGTTTAAGTGTGTGTGTGTGTGTGAACTGTTGGTGTATTTTTCCATGTTAGACATCTAAATTCCCACTATGTGACACTAAAAAAAGTGTCCAAACACCCTAACACTAAAATTCAACCTAAAACTAAAAAATTCTATTATGTGCTTTCCCCATATTTCCCTATCCACGCAAAGCATTACTAAACTCTAATAATCTGCTGTAAGGCAACGTAACAGGCAGTCACTACTCACATAGCAATGATATTGTGTTGCTGAGAAGGCTTTGGCACATGGCTCAGTTCCCCAAATCTACTGCACTGCAAAGAATTGAAATAAGCTGCTCATTTGCCTTTATTCACTCTGAACTAAAAGACATTGTCCTTTCAGCAGTGCTATCCATTTTGTCTTTGTTTCCTGCTAAGTTGATGCAGCTGCTATGCATGAAGTTGATGATTCAAAATCATGATGGTAGGAGCTTAGTGACCTGCTGCTGCATTCACAAAATGTTCCTTGGAACATTTTGTGAATGCTAAACTTTCCTAAATTGAATCATTAAAAATAAATAAATAAATAAAAATGCTTCCAAAAAAATCAAGCCAATATTTCAAAGTACTACCTACAGTATCTTACACTGTAAGCTTGTTTACCATGTTTACCATTGTAAACATGGTAAACATGTATTGTTGTCTTCCATATGGATTGCATGTAGGGAGGAAATCCCCTGGTTTTAATGCTTGTCTACATCCAGGAAAGCCCATTTTCAGAAGTTCCCGAGCAATAAACCAAGATATATTCATAAGAGATGTCACTAATTTTAAGAAAATGAACAAAGAAGGTGGCCTTCTCAAGAGCTTCCTCATTCTCAAGTATCGTCCTCACATCTATCTTTGGCACTTTTTTCCGGTTGATTCCACATCAGTAGAAGCAGCTGTGTTTCCTCTGCTCCGACCTCACTCCTCTCCTGCACGGAGGGTCACGATACAGACCAAACCAGTTTCTCAGCTGACACTATAGATTATATTACTGCATCATCGTCAGCCTTACAGGTGGCCCTCATTATCGGCCATCCCTTTAAGGCTGCTTTGGGGTCATGGGAGGTGACCGCTGGATAGGGCAAGATAATATCGCCATCTAGTGAATACAAGAAATATTACATCACTAGTGCTCTATGCATGAATTTTGACGGAGAAACACAATACTCCATGCTCCGCCTCGCAGAGCACTGTGAAGTCTGAAATCTCAGTTTCGATCATCTCGGGCTGGAGTGTAGTGTTTACTGTATGGTGACAGAGAGAAGAACAGATAAAAATAGAAACAGAATTAGAACAAATAAATGAACTGAGAGATAGAAAGAGGCTGAGCTCCCTCCACTTTGTCTGCTTATTGACATTTTTCAGTAACACTTCAAGATGTCAAAATAGAAAATCACAAATTTGTCATGTAACAGCAGCATGTCTCTCTTGCTGGTGGAGCAGCCTTACCTCATGGGTATTTAATGACCAGAAGCAGTACAGGGAGAACGTATTGTCTAGCTTTACCCTGTGTTTCCAGCCTGTATGCCTGCTGCTTATAGCCAGCAGAAGCTGTGACTGCAGTGCCCGTAAATTGAAATGTACAGAGTGGAAAAGGCCACAGGAAGCTTAGTTATGCAGCTTTTAGCTGCAGGATTTCTAGGAATTATTCTGCCTCAGCCATTCCTGGAAATGAGCTTCACTGTAGTAAAGACCAAGGCACGTGGTCAGTGTGTGTGTGTGTGTGTGTGTGTGTGTGTGTGTGTGTGTGTGTGTGTGTGTGTGTGTGTGCGAGGATATTAAATACATCAAGGATTTGAGGATTTCCTGAATGTTGAAATTCTGCCAAAAATCTATAATATAATGAGAGTTTAATGTGGAAAAATGGCTGAAAGTGAAAGCTATATATCTTCGTAATGCTTCTACTGCACTTTATCGGATGGTCAAAAGAACACATTTAAAAAAAAAAACAAAAAAAAAAAAACTGCAATAAATTAGTAGATAAAATGTTTTCTGAATCTCAATCACTGTAGAAGTATAACTGGTTCCTGTGGTTGTGAATTAAAAACATACATTGTTATGTTCTGTTCTGTTCCAGATCCTGTCGGTCGGATTGAGTATAGCAATAACACACACACACACACACACACACTTACATCTGGACAGGCTGTCCACTAGAGAGCAGAGATCTTAATTACCTGTTCAATTACCTGTTCAATACAGCAGCCCAGCACACAAAAGGATGTGTTTCCCATGTGCAGACATGTGAGGGGCTGGATCTGCACAGTGGAAAAGTCTTACACTATACATGATGTAAGCACACACACACACACACACACACACACACACACACACACACACACACACACACACGTAAACAACAGGACACCGTACCACTGCTGAATGTTTGCTGGCTGTTGTTAGGCAGATTTTATTCAATGCTGTGCACAGCAGTGGTCACAATTAAGCTTTTTTTCCCAGAGTGTATGTTTGCGCATCATCACTCAGTGAATACAATCTTTCAGTTGTTCACAAGGCCGTAACGACCATATACATTGAGAGGTACAAGTCCCCCCTTATGTTCAGGCACTCCAAAAATGTCCCCCCCCAAAAATATTGCTGGAATATATTAGCAATTCAATGTTCAGGCACATCTGTTCCTCCCCCAATGCTGAAATGGTGGTTTCGGCCCTGGTTGTTCATGTTCTACATACAAAAAATGAGCAGTGACAAAGCGTGGAGGAGAATGAGTCTCCTGGCATGACCTGAGGAGAGAAAGGGTCACAGCATTAGTTATCTTAAGTTACACATTATGTGCAGTTTATGTGCATTAAAGCTCATTTGTTTATATAAAACATCTATTCCATGTGAGCTGCAAAATCCAGGTGAAACATGCAAAACTCAGTGGCTCGCTTTGACAGTGTGTGACACCGAAGGCAGAACACATCCAGAAACATGGCACTGATCTCTTGGTTCTGTCAGATGGGCTGTGTGCATCCTCTTACACACAGATGAAGACATTAATGAACTGCTCAGTGAGTCATTTGCATAGATTAGGATAATGTTGCTATTCATTTTTCACAAATGATTCATTGTTAGTACTTTTTTTTTTTTTTTTTTTAGGTTAAATTCTAAACATATGCAGAAAAAATGATTTAATGTTAATGTTATGTTAATTCTACTGTGCACCATCCACAGCATTAGAGGTAATTTGAAGACTTGGAGCCCATTTTGAACAGCAGCTCCACAGCCATATCAGCTCTGTGGGCGGACTAAAAGTTTCCACCTGACACTTGGCAACTGCAAATGATTGCCACTGGAAAGTGAGCAAATCCCCCATAGTTCCATCTCAGTCTTCTCTCAAACTATCGAACTGAACATACCTATCTTTTGTCAGCTCCAAAAAACATCAAGCAGAAAATTTCTGCAAACAGTGTGTGTAGCCTAATTTGTGTGTTTTGTAGCCAAACAAATTGCAAAAGTCCAATATTTCCCTCATTATTGCCTATATTTCTATCACTGAGAATGATCCGGTTGAGTGAAAGAATATGCTTACAACTATAAGGTGACAGGTGGTGTGTTTTAGGACAAAACAATGTCAATAATGATAGGGTGCCATAAGGTAAATATTGGACTTTTGGGCTCGTAGTGCAATTTGTCTGGCTATAAAACACTTATTTTATCCTGCACCAGCTGTTTAGAGGTATTTGCTGTTTTGGAACTGAAAACAGATCAGTAGATTGACTGAGATGAGATGAGATTGAGATGGAGCTATCATCCTCACTATGTGTTTGGGGGTCATACAAACTTCAATTTTGCAGTGACATTGTGGGTTGAACTGTTCCACTGTGAACATACCTGATCGAGTCCACCCGCTTGTTGGTGCTGTTGTGACGGGCTCTAAAGAAACAATCACAACCTGTTAGCTTGCTGTGTTACTTCTCACATGTGAGCTGTGGTCAAGTAATATTTGGTTCAAGGCTCAAATATGGACACTAATTGTCCCCGACTCACCCGTCACCATGACCAGCTCAATGCTGTAGTCAGAGAACTCGTGACGTTTGCTCACAGAACAAACGTGAGTGCCAAAATCCTGCATTTTGACCTGCTGGACAGTCAGCGTGATGTTTCCTGGTGTGTAGGACATGGTGTAGCCCACGGTGCAGTTCTGGAAAGCCTTGTGTTTGATGTAGTGGCAGAGCAGCTTGCTGTGTGGGCTCCTCCACTGCACAGAGAGCTGTGTGATGTGTGTGTGGTCCTCATAGTGGTAAGCACATGGCAGGCTGACCTGCTGACCAGGCCGAGAATACACTTTCACGCCACTGCCTGCAGACACAAGTGCAGATCACACTCAAATGTTTAGGATATTTAAGAATACTGGTGTCTTTTACAGCCATGGCCCATTTACTACTGTCTACGTCTGCTGTACATTTCCCACAATCATAATGCAGTGCATGCTGTATGTCGAGCTACATTTATTTGCATGGCTCATTTAAAAACAGCATGTGTTGGTCAAAGTGCATCACAAACTTAGCTGAGACTGAAAAAAGGACAAACAAAACAGACATTACAAAAACCATACATCTATCCAGACAAGAAGTTAAAATCAGAGATTAACTCAACTTAAAATTACCACTAATAAAACTTACATCTTGTCTGGATATATGTATGGTTTTTATAATGTTGTCTGTTTTGTTTGTTCTTTTTTTTAATGTAAAAACCAGGAGAAACAGCATTATGAAAGTCCATCTGCCAGCAGCAGTTTGTGTGTCAGGGAGGCTGGCAGTGGCTGTCACACTTTTTACTGCTGTGTGTATTTCTTAGCGTCATCACCTCCTAAAATAAGTCATTCGAACACTGTCGGAAAGCTTCAAGTCATCGGTAAAAGTGAGAACAATTTTTATTCTTATAGCTTAATTCAGCAAAATGTCTCAGAATATCAAAAATCCACTGTGACCCTGTGGCACGGTGACACCCAGGCCCACTGCCGGGTCAGCTGTCACAGGGTGTGGGGTCAGATGTCCCTGTGTTTTTCAATATGATGTTCACTAAAAGTAAAAAGAAATACAACATTACAAAAAAAAAAAAATGTATTACTTTTTTGAGCTAGAGACACTATTCAGTTTCCAAATGCCTGTAATGAGTAGTGCTGTGATGAGCTGAGGACTGATGATGTCACTAGTCACACCACCAAGTCCAGTCAAATCACTCTGAGGGTAAAACAGGCGTCTGGCAGTCTCTGGTTAGAGTAATTTATGTCAAATAGTAAAATAGTAATTTATGTCAATATATGTCAGTTTTATGTCAAGTTTTTTTCTACAATGTAACCCCTTTGAATTATTTATTTAAGCCAAGTAACCCCCTGATCAGTGCAAAAAAAAAAAAAAAAAAAAAAAAAAAAAAGCACCGGTAGAAAGAAAATCCTATGTAGAGAGGTCCAGTCCAGCTCCACCAGCGTGAGAAACAGCAACATGATATTAACCACATCTCGTTCCTATTTCTGCTTCTTTTTCTCCTCTTCCTCTTTGCTTCCAGCTGTATCTCTGCTACGTTTCAACCACTAATCCATTTTCTGGAGTTTTTTATTGTCTTGTCCTCACTCAATGACCATGGCAGCAGATTGAAACCACACTCACACACACACACACACACACACCATTGGGAAATATAAAATGTGGTTTATCAAACTTACATTTACATTTTTTCATTGAACTTTTTACGGCACAGGTTAATTATTTTAGGAAATTTTAAAAATCTCCCATACCCCCTGCAGTACTCCAATGTGCCTCTAGAGGTACGCGTGCCCTCATTTGAGAGCCACTGATTTATGTCACTCATTGTCAAATTATGTCTACTGCTTTTGCTGTACCACTTACACTTTTATTTTCAAGCTTCACTCACCCATAAGCATATTATTTTGGTGGCATGTTGCCCCTGTCTGTTTTTTTCTCTGGATTGTCATTGTCATGTCACTTCCCTATCAACAGAGAAGTAAAAGTCATATTTTAACAGCTTTGAAATTACTGCACATGCTTATGTTGTCACATGTGACAACCAGCCCCTCCCAAAATGTGACCACATGCCCCAACCAGACTTCTGGATAAGCATTCCTGCTGCGCAGTTTAGCATGAAAACAAAAAGTATGTTTTTCAAGGTCAACAACAAAAAACTAAAATAATTTTTATGGGTTTTATGGGTTAAAAACAGGTTTGTGCTCATATCGCACTGTTATCTGAAGTTCTACAACTCGACTCACATATCAGGAGGGTGCACGTATTGTGGTGGTGCAAGTTGTCCACAGCGCCCTCTAGTGTAACAGTTATGAGAACTGTGACAACCATACCTCGTCTCCCCTTACAAGATTTTTTTTTAACATTTATTCTGTTTATTTGTTTATATTCTATGAATTGTCAACCCTAGCTTGACATTAACTACTGTCCTAGCTAAGCAGATTCCTCAAATAAAAACAGACACATTTAAAAATAAGGTTTTTAAAGTGACATGTTCTTTTCTTGACCAAAACTTCCATTTCTTTCTGTGGGTGTCAGCTGATCGACAGCATGTCGCTCGGCTCGCCACCCAGCTGTAGCAGTAGAATTTCACTGCTTGACATTTTTGTGGTGAGTGCCGCTGATTTTTCCCATCCTTTCCTACATCTGTAACACTGCGTTTCTCTGTAAATTAAGCTACACACACTGAGTTCATGGTATTTTCCTTCTGTCAACATGGGTGTGTTCTCTCTTCAGCTTAAGCATGTGTGGCCACAGATCATGCACTGACCATGATCCCAAGGGTTATACCAAGCAAGCTCTACTTGATATTGACTCCGGTTTGGTTGTCAACATGGCAAGAGCCGATCCAGTCACCCCAAACCCACTGGGCCAAAAAAAAAAAAAAAAAAAAAAAAAAGGTGCATCAGATGGGACATTTGTGATTATTAGGTATTGTGGTATTTCAGAAGCGGCAACCCTAAACCCTGATATGGAAATGCATTTAAATCAGAAAGGATGACCAAACCAAATGAAAGTCTCTTGTTCACTGTGACGGTTTATCTTGCTCTGTTGAAGTTGTTTTTTTCATATAAACAGCAGCAAGTCGCTTCTTCTGGCAGAGGAAAATGAGCCCTGACATCTCCAACTCTACTGAATGCAGACACCTCGCACTGTATATGCTGTATGTATATGCATTTTAGAGGGTGCGATCTAGTTTGAGAATACATACAATCAGCACAAAAGTCATTCTCCTCATATGAAGTCATTGTTGTTTTAGGTAATCTCTCTCGGCTTTGCAAAACTTACCCTCTCCGGCCAAGTGTGACAAAACCAGTCCCAAGCACAGTGCAGCCCTCCTAGTATAGTCAAGAGTTGTTGTTCTCCACATTTGGCAACTGATGAACTGTAAAGGTTTAGATATTTATATGCACATCATTTGGATGCTCAAGATCCGGATGCACACAAGAAACTTCGGGAGTGACGCTTGCCTTCTCTCACTTTTGTTTTTCATATGACCTTGCATGCCCTGACGTGAGTGTACAGTGCACTGTATCTATGGTTACCAGGCATCGGAAGGCCCCTGAGGTTTGGCCAGTAATCTGATCCACTCAGGTCAAAAATAACCTGTTCTGTTTGTGCAAGTATTTTTTTTTACATAAAAGGACAAACTGGCACACCACTCACATCACAGAAATGATTTTATTGTCATTCAGTGCATTTTACAAATAAACTGGAGCTTTCAAACACATGTACAGAAAGAATTTTAGCTAAAAAGTCCCATTTCATAACCACAGAACATCATGACACTATGCACAAAAGGAAAAACACAGACTGTACAATACTGGCACGGTCCTTGAGGGTGCATAGTATGCACAAATGCAGGCACTCGCACACCCACACACTCACCCACACATTCACACTTGGTGCTGTCTCTTAATGTGAAGGATGTATGAATTTACATGTGGTCCATGACATACTTCAGTACTGAAACACTATTATCATAATATTTCACATCAAACCCTGCATGAACGTACCGACTCTATCCACTAAAAGCTGCAGTCAGTGTTCAGCTTCCTCAGTTTTTGAACACTGGCATTAATTCTTGACTTTCTGGAGAACAGTGCAGAGATTAGATTAGTTAGATCAGCCGAGTAACAGCTTCCTTCCTGTAGTTCTGCGTGTCTGCTGTGCCCAGAGCAGTACCTCAAAAGCCCCGCTGTGAAGTACAAACTGATATCATATATCAACTGAGACACATAAAGAAACCATCACTGTATAATTACATGTCATATTTTACAGGTTTTTGTTTTTTCTTTGACACTCTTTTGCTTGTGCCTTTCCGGCGGCGTCCAGTGGTTGTGCATGTGGAGGTTACTGGATGCCTCTGAATAAACACATGGCGAACACCATGGCAAAGAGCTGGGGGGGAGAAGAAGACAGACGGGCATCAGAAGTGGTCAGGGCAGCTGATATTTAAAGTGAGGCCACAAGTCCAACCTCGTCATACACTCTCTTATTCCTTCAGTCTGTGGGAGAGTAAAGATGATGGCAGACATGTGGGGTGGCAACACAGAACGTTTTGAAAAAGTTGATAATATCTTTTTTTTTTTTTTGGTATTTTTCTTTTCTTTACTAATTTTAGTGGATCAAGGTGGTTATTTTTCAGCATGTTAGCTGGGGGGAAGTCCACCTCAGTGGCAGGAGGCTAACAGTTAGCATTTGGAGCATCCGGCCAGTATCCAGCACTCAGTAACAATGAGAGGAAGATACCAGCACTACTGTTATTCTGCGCAAACAAAAAAAAGATATTATTTCACTTCCCCCCTAGCTGTTATATAGCCTGGGGGGAAATGAAATATTTTTTTTTGTTTTATTATATTATTATTGTTATCTGTTATCTAGCTAGGAGGGAAGTGAAATAATATCTTTTTTGTTTTTTTTTTTTCCAAAATGGTTGAACTATCCCTTTAAAGGGGGAAAAAAAGTGCATTCCAGGAAATACTCTGTGATAATCAGTCAGTGATTTCCTACCTTTCTCAAATTGCCTTTCAATAACCCCCAGAGTAGGGGCATGAACATGTGGTAGAAGATCAAGTTTGAGTTTGACTTCATTTAGAGCCAAAATCAGTGTTTACAGTCTCGAAAGCCTTTACTGGCCCACAAGTTCACAAGAAACAAAACAGGATGACACTCCCTGACTTGAACCCTCATAGCAGGCAAAAAACTCACAAACAATGGGGGGGTGGGGAATCTTGAAAAGGACCACAGAGAGAAGGCTCCCCCTCCTGGCCTTATAGTCCAGTCATTTTATGAAAAAACCTGGGACAAATTGCAAGAGAAGCAAACTCAACTGATTTTGGATCCTCAGTTTGTCCTGAGTGAGGGGAAAAAAGTCCCAAGGAATCCCATTGGTGGAAAGTTTTGAAAATCACCTATTTATGACCACATATTACCAAAAAACACTGTTTTTAACACACAGGGGAAAGGGGTTCAACATTTTACTTTCAGATATCACTATAAAAATTCACAAGTTGATTACACACACAAAGACAAGAAAAAAAGTCACTTACAAGTTCTTTAAATTATTCTGTTTACATATTATCTGATTTGATATGCGCTAATAAGGAATATAAGGAATAAATGCCAGAACAGATATTTAAACAGTGAATTAAAAGGTTACTATATATATAGTAACCTTTTAATTTACTGTTATATAGTAACCTTTTAATTCAAGGTTACTATATATTTAGTAACCTGTTCATTCACTGTTTAAATGTCTCCTCTGGCATTTATTCCTTATATTCCTTATTAGCACATATCAAATCAGATAATGTGTGATATGCATGTGTAAACAGAATAATTCAAAGAACTTGTAAGTGACTTTTTTTCTTGTCTTTGTGTGTGTAATCATCTTGTGAATTTTTATAGTGATATCTGAAAGTAAAATTTTGAACCCCTTTCCCCTGTGTGTTAAAAACAGTGTTTTTTGGTAATATGTGGTCATAAATAGGTGATTTTCAAAACTTTCCACCAATGGGATTCCTTGGGACTTTTTTCCCCTCACTCAGGACAAACTGAGGATACAAAATCAGTTGAGTTTGCTTCTCTTGCAATTTGTCCTAGGTTGACCCCAATTTTGGCCTAAAATTACTGGACTATTACCCAGTGGCCAGTCACTCTCAAAAGCTAGAACCCTGTGTGGAGAATCAAGGCTCACGGCTGCAATGTGATCTAGTGACATGCTCTGCCTGTTGTGCCTCACTGAAACTGAGAGCAGGACACAAAACCTGTGTTTCGGCTTGCAAACGCACGTGCTTCATTTCATATGGCACTGATTACAGCTCTGAGCCAGAGAATATACCCACATTCCCTTAAAAAAACTACTACTGGGACTGGAACAGTGCTCATTACTCAGTGTGTGTGGAGCATCTTCAGAAAGTGTTTCATGACCAGTTACTTTCAAAAGTACTCGTTACTTTACTGTGTTCCTTACTGTAAAACACAATACACATCTGATTTCCAAAAGAAACGAATGCATTAAAATGGATTAAACTTATGTTTTACATCATGGAGATCGAAACATAAGCTGACAGCCAATGAATTTGTACTGAGACAAAGAGAAACGTGTGGGCACTTACTTCAATCGTCAATACCACGATGGCCAGGGCTCCTGCCATGTAAATGTAGGTCTCAAAGTAGTCCACCATGGCGGAGTAACAGCCCTGCAGGGAGAACACAGCCATGAAGACACTGCATTTAAATGAGAGCCCTGATATGAAGCCATGCTGAATAACTGAAGGAGCAATGCCCTGGGATCGCTGCGGTGAAAACCAGACACAAGATGCTGAGAGTGTTTTGCTTAGCACATTGTTCCACAGTATTCTGCAGTGCAACCATGTGCTTTCTTCTGTGTCTGTACATGCATATGCACATACTGTATGTATACACATCAGGGTATCAAATTACCTTTAGTTTCAGGAGACTTTTTTTCCCCTCTTGAACTGATTCTTGTGGGCATTTTGATCCTGGAAGTCGTACATTTGCCGTGCATACTTAGTAAACAATCTTTACCACTAAGGTTTCTTTAAAGATCTGTCCTGCTGCTGGAAAGTGGTGGCCCACCTTATAGAGAAAGACGTTCTCTGTTCCCAACCAGCCCATCTTCCAGCCCTCCATTGTTCAGTTTGTTACCACGCTGGCTGTTTTATGTTTTGTTAATGCCGTGGTTTGTGTGGGGTTTTGCATTTTATCCTACTGCTTTCTGCATGGTGCCAACATTTTCTGCTGCTTCAGGCTGTGCACTCGGTTGTTTTTATGATCAAAAATGGCTCGTATTTTCTTGCCAAGAAAGTACTAGGAAAAAATCACCCAGTCAGAGGCTCCCACAAATCACCTGTGGTGGCCCCTCGGAGACTGTAAGTTGCTTTGCTGAATATCTGACAAATCAACAACAACAACAAAAGGTGTACGGTAAAATGCAAAATTAATTTCAGACATTTCATGAGCTTTCCTGCCCCTGGATGCTGTTAATTTCAGACCCCTTCTGACACCTACACTACATGTGCTTTCACATGTTCATGTGTGTGTGTGTGTGTGTGTGTGTGTGAGACCTTGTTGTGTCGGAAGGCCATGCTGCCGCTCACACACTGCTCCACACTGATGTAGTCCATGTCTCCGGGGTAACTGTTCCTCTGGCAACAGGCCTCAGGCACCATCTTATTTGGGTTGAGGAGCCTGAAGAGGCTCTCCTCAAAGTCTTCAGGGCTGCTGATGCCGCAGCATTCAAACTGTACAAAGAGCCACCATGTGAGGGAAAGGACAGGACATGAGATGCAAACGCCACAGCGGCAACAGGCTGTGGCTACACACGAGGGCTTCAACAGTGCTGCTTAGCAATGCTGCCACAAGCTTTTCATTAGAACCTGGACTGACTACAAAGAACAGAAACAAAATAAGAGGATAGAGTGATACTAAATCCGAGGATTCACCGTGGTCATGATGGCGTTCCATGTGGAGGTGAAGACGTCAGTGTTGTTGTTGCCTTGGTAGTGGCGCTTCAGCTCCCTGGTGAAGTACTGTCTGGTCAACTGCAAGGACAAATACATTATTCAGCTGAGCTCAGTTTGAGTTCTCCTTACATCCACGTGAAGCCACTTCAGGGACAACCCCCCCCCACCCCCGAATGAAATATTTCTCTACTATCTGGCCTATCTACTATCCTCCATACTTGCATTTTACAAATTTCTTTGGAGAGGAAATTTTATGAGGTGAGCTGGAACTAACAGAGCTAACTCAATGTGTGCATGTGCATGTGCATGTGCATGTGCGTGTGTGTGTGTGTGTCTTGAATCTTGAGGTTTCAGTGAAATGACACTGAGAAGATGCCGAATGAATTTTCATTTTGAGCTAAACCTTTCCTTTAACAGGATCATCCTTCATCTACAGCTTTTGCATGTTCCACCAGGTTGACTCTCAGGAAGCCCCAGACCCCCACCTCCAGTTATTTTGCTCGCGGGAGAGGAAATGTGTTAATTATGAGACTGTCTAGGTTTCACATTTGTTGAATAAATTCAGAAGTGATGTTTTTTGTGCCATAGCAACATCTGCTGAACTAACCCTTTGAAACGTCGGCAAATTCACTTGAGTTCTTACAAAAACATGGCAAAAAGGTATGCACGGTGTTTTTTAACCATCTAAGAAAACTCTATTTATAATTATTAATATCTATCTATATCTGTCTATATCTATATCTATATGCACACACACACACACACACACACACATATGATACTGACTGCTTTGCTCTTCCAGTGCGGCTTGCTAAAGTGAGTGGATCCCGGGAATACTACTCACATGCTCCCGGAAGAGGAAAGCCAGGATGGCTGCTGCCAGCTCAGCCAGGAAGATGAAGAGGATGAGCATGAAGAACTGAGTTCAGTAAAGAAAGACAGAAAACAACATCTATTAGCCAGCACTAACCTTACACTTTATATTCATCAAAATGCTATAGAATACTCTACAAACAGTGTTGAGCAAGAGTAAATGTTTCTTTTAGGACTCCAGATTAATTAAAACAATCAAAAAGAAACACATGCAGTGTCCAACAAATAGGCTACACAGTGAAAATGAAATCTCTGCAGCTGCAATGACTAAAGATTCAATTGTGTATTAGGTTTACACAGCGCATAGCACACTGTTAATAGTAAGCATAAACAAGGCTGATAAATAGGTCATTCCCTTCTCTCTCAGCGTGAGCTGCAGCTAGAATGCCTCAGTGCCTCTAGGTGGCAGTATTGTCTCACTACAGTTTTACATTCACCACAAGCAGGAATGTAATGGAGGGCAAACCTAAATTGCATTCTGTGGTATTTTCACACCATTTTCTGTCATATTGATGGAGCCTGACCGAAATCCTGCCAACTGCCTAATTAATGTTGTTTGTCTGAGTGCAGGTCTCTAACACAGAGCTACACTCACTACCCCAGCAGGCACACCTGCAGTCTGCAGGGCACAGTCATGTGCAGGTGCTCTTAAGCCACACTTAATGAGCCCTGACCCTACTGCTGCTGCAGAGTGCTATTAGGGGCTGAGTGTATCCCACAATTCATTAGGAGTTTGTATTCCCATAGGAAGAAGCGACGATTTAGATGACATTCAAGATATAACTAAATGTTAAATTAGCTAATTCTAGTCTCTACTTCGTTTACCAAGTGTGATCTAATTATGCTCTTTTTTATTTGCTTCATTAACGTTTTTTTTTTTTTTTTTACGATTTTTTGGCTTTATTTGACAGTGACAGTAGAGAGAGACAGGAAAGGCAGGAGAGAGAGAGAGAGAGAGAGGGGATGACATGCAGCAAACGGCCTGAGATCAGACTCAAATCCAGAGCACTGCCATCAGGACTCAGCCTGAACACATGCTCCAAGCTCTTATCCAGTGAACTACTGAGGCACCCGGACCCTGATGTTTTAATATTTCAATCACTATGTGGGCTTTTAATTGACAAGTTTATGCAGAAAACATCTCTTCATGCCATTCTTGGGATGACATCTTCCATTAGCTGAGTGTGTCCCGATGTGTGTTGACAAAACTGTCCAACACTTGCCGTCTTCACACCTACTTACACACTTTAGGCCAGCTCCCAGGAATACGCCACTCAATCGGCGACTGACTGCACTACAAAAGCTGCAAGTGTAGGTCTTGGGACAAGCTTATATTTTAGACTCTCCAAAAATGTCTTTTGCAACATATTGAAAATCACTCGGCCATGAGACGTTTGCAGTTTCATTTTCAGTCAAGCCAATGCATGACTATTAAACTCGCATGAGAGAGACATGATTTCAGACACATTTTGTTCGCACCTTCTTACAAGCTTGTGTCGTTCAAGTGGGGAAAATGATGGGAAAATACAGAGCAGGGAAGCAGCCTGGAGTTATGTTTTAAAGTGATGAAAGGCGTAAAACAAACTGTATTGAAAATGTAACTTATATTGGGGGTGATTTGGCCCATATGGTTTGGAGATCAGAGTAGTTATGACTACCTCACCACATGGTGTGGAAGTCATTGACAGCGGACTCACAAAGAGCAGGAGACACTTGTTCTCGCGGATGGCCCCGCAGCAGCCCAGGAAGCCCAGCAGGAACAGCATGCCTCCCATGGCCAGGATGACATAGACTCCAGTGAAGAGCAGGGGGTTGGCTGCCACAATCTCCCTGAAGCCCATCGGGTCCACCAGCACCCACATCCCCACCCCGAGCAGGAAGGAGCCACCCAGCTGCAGGAGAGAGGGACAGCCAGTGAGGCAGCTCAGTTAACATGCCCTGGATAAACAGATAAATACATAAATAATATATATTTAATGAATAATTGTGGGATTGCTTCCAGAGTTACTGTTACAGTGAGAATGAAGAGCTTAGAGGGCCATTTATACAGCAGCAATGTCATTAACAGTTCAGTTTATGTCTTTTTTTTTTTTCTCTGTATCTTTCACATGAATGAATTTAGGTAATCCCTTCTTGTCTATTAGTTCCAATGTTGATGTACCTCATACCTCCAATGGAACCATTTATAACCCAACCTTGGGCAAAAATGGCAAATGTGTGCTAATCAAGGAAAACATATGTAATCACTTCAAAACATCCATTCTCTGATAGCAACAAAAAGTGGAAAATAAGGTGAAACCAATTAGAAAACCAAATAAGCCAAGACTTTTATTATGTATTATGTACTGTAATGTATGTAATTCATATTTTCAATCCACAGCGCCTTCTGGGCTGCTGTTTGTAAATGACTTGTGATGCTTTTTATTTGGCCAGTAACTTTGTCCAGCTGGTACACAGTTGGGTTCTAACTGTAAATAATTTGATTTGTTTTTTTTCTTGTGTGTTCTCTTGATTTTTGCCATATATACAATTTTTTTATTCACTTTAATTTATGTACTTATTTATTTTCGCCGTATCCTGCTACAGCACACAACAACAACATCACAGGGATCATTACCGATTCGTCTTATCTTACACGCTAACTAGGAAACAACAAGCCAAGATGCTCGCTGGGGATGAAAGAGAGAGTTCAACAGATGTCCATCCAATACTGATGTGTTTCATTTGCTGTGAAGTCTTAGTGCCCTCAGCATATTTTTCTCAGCAAAAATACTTTGAAAAATTTCATTAAAACCACGAAAACATTTTGAGAAACAAATCAAAGTCTCCCAAATCTTGGGAGACTTTGATGAATCGCTGGTCGAATTTGTAATTGCGTTTTAGCCGCTTTGATTTCAGTCCGACTTTAAACAGAGAAACGGGGCAGAGAAAGAGGTGAACTCACAAAGATGAAGAAGTTGAAGATGAACATGAGGTACTTCATGCAGCTGAGGCAGTCCCCCTCCATGGCTGAGCCTCTCGTGGAAACCTCCCCTTGCCCCTGTATGGACACACACACACACACACGTTTACTTATGTCACTTTAGGGGACATTACATAGACTTGCATTCATTTTCTGGAGACCTACACTAACTCCAACCATAACGACTGCATACCTTAACCTTAACCCTAACCCTAACCCTAACCCTAACCTCAACAACTGACTCTACAAAGCAGCTCTTTCCAAATGGAGACACGGCTTTTGTCCCCAATTGCACAAGCCGTCCTCAATTATCAGGTCTTAAGTCTGGTTTGTGTCCCTGAAGGTAGTCAAAAACATTAACATTAGCATATCCAAAATTGTTATTCGTTGAAAAACATGAAAGAAAACCGTGCCATGCGATGTAAAGCAAGTCCAAACACAGCAATGTCCGAACACAGTGCACACTCACTTGATCCTTGATGTAATGTCAGGACTCTGTATGTGCACACACCGTTTGTTTTGACTGCCTCCTCAAAAGCCACGCAACACAGTGCAAACCTCATCCAGCCGCAAAACTCCACTTTTCTTCAAACTGTTTTTGCATAAGGGACACGTTAGAATGTACGGTTATGACTCGTGATGCAGTGGCAGTGATTTTTTGGTTTTTCCATTTCTGATGGTATAAAAAATGTAGCATGACTGGAAGTGACACAAGTGTGGGTTGAGAGCTGCATCAATCCTTGCGGTGACTTTGAAACAAACGAAAAACATATTGTAGTGTCTCCCACGGAAACCCAGAAAAAACACGTTGAGTTCAAAATGATGGAAGCTGCATTTTAAGTTCAACCACTGGGATGTTGCGAGGACTTCCAAAGTGAAAGGCGTTACAGAAGTTTCTCCGCTCGTACAGAGGACCCTGCAGGTCTCGAGTTGGTATTTGTCGCTGTTTTTGCATAGCAGTTTTTGCGAGTTGTGGGGACGTGACACTGACAGCCTGTCCCTGTGGGATAATATGACACATGGAGGGACGTGGGCCGGTGGCGAGGAGGACATGTTGATGTAACAGGGCCATCACTGGGGGTGTGAAGCAGACCAACTGTGCATTTATGGTTCCTGATGGTGTTTACTGGTTAAGACTAGGATCCAGCCACCTGTCACATCTGAGGGGACAGCAAGCGATCCTGCAACCTTTTGATAAGTGGGAGGTATTTTGTCAGGAGCATCATTCCTCCTGTAAGGGATTTCACTTCAGGTCCTTTTATAGCTGTTCGACTGTTTATCTCTGACACGCTGTTGTTTATTATTTTGATGAGATCTTGTGAGTCAGTGTGGTCAGCACTGTGACATCTTTATCTTTTGATTTTCTGGTCTCTAGGTGGCGCTTTTGTCATAGTGTGTTCAGCCAGGGTGGCTATTATCACTACTTATGTTCTTCCTCGCAAACCAGAATGTACAGGGAAACATGGGATTTTCCCCAGGAAAGACCTGCCTTTCACCAGGAATGCAGACTGATGTGTCATGAACTGACTTAAAGTTACTAGAATGGGCATTTAAAATATGAAAATGATGCAGACCGTTATTTTAAAACATCTTTTTCTGGTTACAGAAAAGGTTGTCAGATTAAAGGGCCATACCAGTGATTTTGCATGTTTATCTATGGGAAATATCTACAAAATGTAGATAGTCCTTAAGAACTCTGATATCATTTTTCCTCCCTTCTATCCAGCCATTGGTTTCCATTCATTCCACTACGATATGGAAATGAACTGTCAGAGACTTCAAACTTTCTTCACACCAGTATTCATCACTGTAATAAAGTCGTCCACTTTAGTTTTCCTAAAAGTAGCAGCACTGTTGTGTTTTGATGACTTGAAATTGAACAAAGTGATATGGTCCCTCCGCCAGGGAAAATAGTCCCCGGGGAAACATTTGCTTTCCACAGCCAATTATCAGTCCTGTGGTTTACAAATGTTGACAACTTTGTTAGTAGCAGAGGCAGGACATTATAAGGTGGGTGACTCAACCAAAAATTCCAATTTGAAAATCAAGATTTTGATTATATGTTGTGAAATCTTTAGTACCCCCGCATGATTTGTAAAATGTCTTGTTGGAATGTAAAATGGGTAAATCTGTAGTAGAGGGGCCAAACAGTGAAAATCAATGGTGTGGTCTTGTCTATGGATATTCTCATTTATCCAGGTCATCGTTCTCTTTGGGCAAAAATGAATCGTAGGCAACTGGACTTGTATTTGTCTTAGGAAGACGTTTCGCCTCTTATCCAAGGGGCTTCATCAGTTCATGCGCATCGGTCTTTCTAGTCCGCACTAGTCTGAGGAAAGACCGATGCGCATGAACTGATGAAGCCCCTTGGATAAGAGGCGAAACGTCTTCCTAAGACAAATACAAGTCCAGTTGCCTACGATTCATTTTTGCCCAAAGACAATGGTGTGGTCCTTTAAGGCGCACTACATGCAATGCAAGCTCTTGCCAAACACAAACTGTTTGGTACACACTTGTCGGTTGGCTTCTGTAGGCCCAGCCTGACGTTATATTACCACGACGGGAACAAACAATGTGATGCACGAGAGGGGGATTTACAAATGGCTACCACCAAAAACAGTTTTGCAAAGAAGATGGTAAGAATGAATTCTGCCAGAACACCCGTTACTGTTTGTTTACACAGGAAAAAAGACAAAGTGATGTGGGTAGCTGCTTGTTGATAGCAATTTTTGAGGTAGTGCCTCTGCTGGATACACCAAAAATAGCAGCTGATGTTTTCACGTTGAATATCTAATGTCTATAACTGCTGCGATTTTTTTTTAACAGAATGTTGGTGTAATATTGTAGATTGAGATGAAATACCATCCCTGCTAATAAAGACACCCTATATTAAAAAAAAAAAAAAAAAATGAACATGATTAATTTTGAGGAGTTACTTCCTGCACAGGAATGACTGGCAGCACATGGGTTGTTGTGAGTGAGGAAAAGCAGCCCTGATATCTCCCATAACACCTCCATTATCCACTTAGGGGTCCAGGATTAAGACGTGCATTGATGACCAATCACCATCCTCTGATGCTTGCTATGAACAGCAAAGAGCATCAGCATGCAAATTAACACCAGCTGTTCCTCCTTATTTCCCGTCCACCTCTTTGTCGGCCTTTGGGTGGCTCTCAGCTGTGTCAATGTGTATTTACTGCCTATTTGACCCCTCTGTGTGGGGCTCTTACTCTAATGAACTAAATGTCGGTTGCTGCTCTCTCTCTGCAATTAAATGCAGGTTTTGTGAAAGACAGTGCACTCTAGGTAATTGCAATTTCTTTGGGTGAGGTCTGAGTTAATGAAGTGAGGGCATATGTGGTGTGTTGGGAATCTGTCTAAATACACACTCAGCGGTATTAATACATCTCTTTCTGTCACCATTGCCTACAAAATTTTAAAGGAACCACAGAAACAGAAAATGGAGGAAAGGAAGACAAACACAATTAGTAATAAGCTTGCAAGAGAAAAAACAAGCAAGTATACATGAATAGCTGTCAAAATGAATAAAATGCGAACAACAACAAAAATCGCTGCTTGTGCAATGAAAACATGATTGCGTACGGACGTGTTGCAATCACAGAAGTTGTAACTGCAAAGATGGAAAAGCAATTATGACTAAAACAGCCACCCAGCAGGGGGCACAAATGCAAAAATACCACTGCAATCATAACTACACGATTACAATAATCCAGCAATAAAACAGCTGCTGTGTATGAAAATAAATGTGCCCATCTAGAAAGGAGATTTTCAAACATACATTATGTTTTTTATTGCATTCATTAAAGTTAATTCATACTGTTTTTTGAGAAATGTGGGTTCATTAAACACCAATGTCCCCACACATCTCATACCTACAGCATTTTTTTTTTTTTTTTTAAATCAGGTGCAGCATCACAATTTCACATCACATCACATCATCATCTCCTTTGTTTTGTGAGAAGCAAAATTGAATGACATCAAACAGGCCGATGGGTTAAATACACTTTTACTTCATTGTGTGTTATGCGTCTCTCTTAGGCATTCTGTTTTGTTGTATTTGCTGTCTGCATGAATAAATGTGACACTTCTTTTTTGAAAACACAATTCTTTCAGGACTGCTTTTATGTTGTTTAATTTTTTTCTAACGCCAATGATTTTTTTTTTTTTTTTTCACCCCCAACATGCTTGCAACTTTGTAATTACGGTCTTTGTTCAGATGTTTTCTTCCTTGCATTCATAAAAGCTTGTTGCATTTGTGTGCCTTTCCTCTTTGTAACTGTAATTTCCACCTCATGGCTACCACACACCCACCAACCCACACTCACAAACACACCCACACACATAGAGCAACTCAGAGTGGTGCTGCAGTCCCATTTAGCAGCTGTGGCTCCTTTCAAAAATAGGTCTGGGGGCAGCTGGGTAATTTCACGCAGCCAGACAGAGAATGGCCGCAAATAATTCCCTCTCCCCTCGACAGTCATGGAGAGCTGCTTTACTGTGATTCAATAATCCTTTAGCCTACTTCTCCCTGGGGCAGTTTCCTGCGGTGCCACACTGGAGATGTTTCAGGTGTTCGGTTTAATCGACTCACACTGGGATGGCCTTTATGTACAGAAAGGGCACATGCAAGCATCATATGTAGGTGTGTGTGTGTGTGTGTGCATGTGTTCTGTTTTGCCCAATCAGTTGTTGTAAATGCTTCATTATCTTTGAAGGAATAGTTCACCACAAAAGAAGAAACAGTCGTTATCAACTAGGAACGGACCGATATCAGACGACGTCAGCTTTGGAAAGCAGCACTGGTGTGAAAAGTGTTTTTACGGCCAGTATTTGACTGACTGCGAAATTTGGCTTTTTCTGACATTTTCAAGTAGCAACAAAACAAAAGCTGACAAAGTCTGCTGTTAACAAAACCATTATCTGTAAAGAACACTTCACCCGTAATGCATATTTGCCTCACTTCTCATCCTGTGCCTCTGATGACCAAAGTTTTACTCACAAGCCTTCATGGTAAAGTCATATTCCAAAAATGCCAGCCATCTCTGAGCCAACGGAAAACAACGTGGCTGTGATTTTACTGTTTTATGGCACCAAACCTCGATCAAAAGTTTGGCCGACAAAGCTCACACTCGTCACAAGCGCATGCGTTTGACTGGACGAGCAGCTTGGACGGGCAGGCTTGTGCACACACACTACATGATCGCATATGAGAGGAATTTGTGGAAGCTGTGGTAAGATTTGAACGAAAATGTGTATTTGGTGAGTACTTGACCACGACTGGATACCAGAGACAGCATGATGAGTGTGAGCTTTTTAAACGGAGCCTTTGATGCCATTTTGTTGTTGTGAAATCGTAAAATTAAGGCCCTAATTCCACTGCAAAAACTCAAAATCTTACCAAGAATATTCGTCTTATTTCAAGTCAAAATATCTTATTTCTAGTCAAAATATCTCATTACACTTAAAATAAGACACGATCACCTCAAAAGTAAGTTGTTCTTAGACAATTTTCACTTGTTTCAAGCTCATTTTTACTTGTTTCAAGCTCATTTTTACTTGTTCCACTGGCAAATTTTTCCAATGAAACAAGCAAATTGTCTAAAAACAAGTTATTTCTGAGGTGATCATGTCTTATTTTAAGTTTAATGAGATATTTTGCCTAGAAATAAGACAAATATTCTTGGTAAGATTTTGAGTTTTTGCAGTGTCCACCTCCCCACCCCCCAAAGAAACATATTGTTGCATCTCTAACATCAACTTAGCCCCCATGTAAATGAATCAGCTGTTGGTATAATGTTTGTTAGCCCTCATGGCTCCATCTTAGCCACTGATCAAATGAGGTCATCTATTTACTGAGGATGAACGATATGCAAAAAAATCATATTGTGATTATTTTGACAGATACTGCGACTGCAATGAATCACGATTTTAGTGGGAATGGTTATTTTTGCATATCACTTTACTGAAAAAACTTGATGTGATGTGATGTGATTTTTTCTGGGGTCTGTGCCAAACAAGTACGCTCTCTCTTGTCAGCAGAGTATGATTTGCAGGCAAGGGCATTTCAGTATTACCACCATGCATCATTTGTAATGGTATTTTGTGATACATTTTACCTTTATTAAAAAATTGCACCTCCTGGCCACATTGGTCATATTGTGATTTTGATAATAAGTTGATTAACTGTTCAGCTTTACTATGCAAAGGTCCAAAAAAGCATAAAAAGTCCATCAAACTTCTTCAGTGTTTTGTAGCCAAACTGCAATATGGGACCAAAAGTTGCATCACAAAGCACTGGCATTGAACTGCCTGACCTCTTAATAGACACCTAATCAGGATAAATTAGGTGGACATTGGATTAACTTACAGTTTGGAGGAAAGCTAAGACTTGAGAGTTTGAGATGACATCAGGATGAGTACATAAAGACTGAATTTTGATTTTGAACAATTTCTCCACGACTCCTTCCACAGGAAGACATTACTTTTGCTGACACCAAGTATTCCTCAAAAGTTCTACTTCTACAGGGACGTTCATTGGACAAGACACCTCGATTAGTGTTTATGATTTTAACCACTAGCCCACAGTGTTAGGGACTGCACAGTCAGCATATTGCGGCCGTGCAACAAGATACCGGTATGAAGCCTCGGGCTTCCCACAGCCAGTGTGTGCAACTGTACGGTGGTGATAACCCACCAGTGACAGGAAGCTCCAGTCCAATAAATCACAGTGTCAGAGAGGCTGGGAGGAAGTGCAGCGTGCACAGAAGAGTTTTCCCTCAGTGCCGTAGTGGACATAGATTGCCTTCATCCATCAGAATAGTGCTGTGCAGCCATGAGCGGGGCAAGTCCTATGGATTTACTCTTTCTGTTTCCGCAGATGGGTAATGAGAGAGCAGCGTAAGCGTGGATAAAGTGCCGTGGCTCCTTCCGAGGCAAACAAAAGGGAATTCTCAGGGATTCCGCAGTGGATGCTAATTGCTATGTGTGTGTTTCCCCTGTGTGTTTCCTGACATTGTGAATGCAATGACGGCACAGCTGAAAAAGCTGCATAACTACGAGTTTCATCCACATATTTAGATACTTTGCTGACTTGGGCTGCAGTGTATTGATTATGAATAACTATCAATAGATACTTTACACTCAGAGTGAACTTAAAGGAAAAAAATCCACTCTCTGTTACTCTTAGACTTATGAATCATCAATTTTTCATGTTCAGTGCATTCCAGGAGTTATTTTGTGAAGCCCTTACTTTTGCTAGTCCTTGAAACCACGCAACCTTGAATGTGAAAGTACTTTATATGGAGACATATAGTCTACTGTGTGTTGCATGTCCTAGTCTGGTGCCTTAGTCTAAATGGAAGGTCTTGCTGTCTTTACACTTTATGTGCCAGCATGCAGGCCTGAACTGTACTTCTATACATGCATGTGCATCGATTGTATCTAACAAATCCTCTGAAATACCTTTTGCTATAAAGCAGGAAATGACTTAAACATGTATTAGTGCATCAGTGGTGGTATTGGAACGCCCCCCAACGTTGCCTTCCATTAACCACCATAGCCATCCAACCATGAAGGCACACAAAACAGTTAATGGCCTCTGTGCTACTTTTCTATAGATTATTTTTTTCCCTTTCATCCCATTTGGAGGGGAAATAGATGAGGCATGGAGATAGCAATTTTTAGAAAAAGCAAGCCTCAGGGGAGTTTTTTCTTCTTCTGTCAAAGAGCTGTTTATTCCCACTCATTCCTGCTCTGTTTGTCCTTGCTGGAAGCTACCTGTTGTGTAAACCATTGGCATGGACAGTCACTCTCTTTGCAGGGCTGCCATCATACCTCATAATCATAAACAGACACAAGCAGGAGAGACACCAAATTATTTTGCTCATCATATTTCTCTCACTTCAATTTTGAAGAGGCTCCTGTGCTGGATACCAAATCAAATGGGTAAGGAATATGCATGAGGTGGGAAGGTGTTGTGAAGAGTGTCCGTTTTGGCTGATATTGCTGTTCTGAGTGCTAAAAAAGCTCTCAAAGTATAGATAAGAAGAGCACACCTGAACACTTCACCCCTACAGTGAGGGGGTCTGCTGGCTCTGCTATGCTGTGGGGGGCATTTTCCAG
The DNA here is from genome assembly GCF_902150065.1 of Myripristis murdjan. Taxonomy (NCBI): domain Eukaryota; kingdom Metazoa; phylum Chordata; class Actinopteri; order Holocentriformes; family Holocentridae; genus Myripristis; species Myripristis murdjan. Next base: position 5,389,859 of record NC_043982.1, read on the forward strand.
TGAGAAGGTTCACTGCAAATCAATATAAAGTTATTCTGAGTGATCAACTATGTCCTATAATGAAACCTGTCTATCCTGATGGGAGTGGTCTCCTCCACGATGACAATTCCCCTCATCCACAGGGCACAGCGCTCACTGAATGATTTGATGAGGATGAAAAGGAGGTTAAATCATTTTCTATGGTCTTCAGTCATATCTCAATCCAGCTGAACACCTTGTCCACCACCATCAACAAAACACCAAATGAGGTTATATCTTTGGAAGAATGGAGCTCCATCCCTTCAGTAGAGCTCCAGAGGCTTTTAGACTCAATGCCAAGGAGCACTGGAGCTGTTCTGGTGGCCCGACACTGTATGTTTATGATTTGTCGCCTATCTATATGCGCACATGAAGATGAATATAGATTAAAAATATAGGTTAAGATCAAAAGCCGAATAAGGCCTAGGTAGCCAAGCAGCTAACTAGCTTATTAGCTAGTTGGACAATACCAGGATGTCCACAATAAGACATCAGGATGGACGATGGTGTCGCTGTCGAGGTGGGTCGTTGGAGTTGGAGATTTGAGTGTTGTTATGGGCTTTTCCACTGTAAATCCTTCAAATGTTGTATTTGTAATTAGCTCCTGTCATCTATAATGGTTATTTGCATAAAAACACACCATTCAAATAAAAATAACTGACGAAATAAATGATTATATTTTTATTTAAATATTTCTTTGATTTAAAAAGTCTTGGCATTAGTAAATTTAATTATGTATTTTAAACTATTGGTTAGTGTTAGGAAGTTACACAGGTTGTAATTTGCTCTAATATTTTATGTTGCTGTAAGAACACCAACAAATTCTCCTACAGCCAAAAATTACATTTTACTAGATTGCATTTTGACACATCATGATGACATAATAAGGTATCTGCCTCCAATACTAGTTATTACTGAAGAGAGCTCGAATACGTGGTAATGTAACTGAATCCAACCTGACGATACGAGGAGCCGATGGCGTCCATAAGGTTGCTGCTCAGTGAAACCTGGGTCTCATCAAATCTTGACCCTGTCCCGACTCGAAGCCGGTTAGGATCCTCGTCTCTGTTCTGTCCTGACTTGTAGACCGACTCGGGGAAGATGCACTACTCTTGTGTTGGTGGTTGGTTTGTGTGTCATCTGCAACAGTGCCTCTGTTTCTTCTCATTAAACAGTTGTTGGTACTGCAGAGGCATTTCAGAATAGTATTTTTCACGGTGCTCAGTTGTAGTCCGCCCCTTCAGGCTTCCTCTTTCTGGGCTTTTAAATCACAATGTTCTCGCCCACTGACGACGGTCGCTAGCATCGTCTATCAGACGAACCCTAGCCGCAGCTATATCTAAGTTGCATATTACTTGTAAAAAATTAATAAAAGTTTGTGTAAAATAAATGAACATTCATTTTTAAAATGGCAAAGACTACTTAAGAGCTTGTTTGTGATCAAATGCCTGAACTCTCACGCATATTTTGCCTGTTAAAAGTTTTGGGATGAGGTGGACTTGGCCCACTTTTCCAGTTGGAACTTTTTTTTTTTTTATTATTTCTTTTCAGTCGTATTTAGGTCAAAGTGATGTAAGGTCTGGGTATACACAAGAGGAAGGCTTTATCCAAAAATAGCGTTTAATATTCAATAATTTAAACCGTACCTAAAATACTACACTCACAGTTGGCAAACATGTCATGTTTTAGTTAGTGCTCTCCGTTTCCAGCCGGTTAGCTTGGAGCTGTTATCCATGCTGACATGAGGAGGACAAAGACCTTCTCTGAGGGAAATGCTCCCTGGTCAAACTGGGCTGGAGGGTGCTTTAGGTCGAGTGAAGACTGAGGAACAGTCAGGTTAACAGTCAGGCTAACCATCTGCTGAGGCCGCACTCTGCAACACTGCTGTGTGTGCACAAGTATGCATGGACGGCTCCGTGTTCCTCTGTGTGCTGTATGTTGTACCAAGCATTAACACTGCATATCATAATTTAATGTAGTCACTCAGTCTATGTAAAAAAGTACATAGTTGGAGGATAAATCAACCACTGTTTTAGACTTCAGTATTTCAGTCCAAATGCACAGATAGATATTAATGAAGAGGTTCCAAATGAAGTGAAACATCTCTGCTGAAGGAGCTGGAGCTCTGGAACATCAAAGACATGCGGCAGAGTAAACAAGGTAGTTTGCATCAGACTTCCTGTTAGAGAGGACCTGAGGCCTGGGCTCGATGGGGACTCATTCATTACTGTCTGCTAGGACGAGCAGCTGCATGTGTTTGAATTCTATTGATCAGCGATGGAGGTGACCCAGAGCAGTCTGACAGTGAAATCAAATGAAAAAAGACAGACCACAGCAATAACATGTATGGCACAGTAAGCAAGATATTATCGCTGGCTTCAGGACAAAACGTTCATTTTTGGTCATGCAAAGTAACAAACTGAAAGTTCTGGCTCTTGCCAAGTCAAAGTCTGCATTATTGATCGAATTGATCTAAGTAGCAACAGAAAGCATCATACCATATGTACCTGTTAATGGCTCTTGGCTTCAAATGGAGGGAGAATGGCGGTCTTCTGCCTTTGACCTGGCACCACTTCACATGAGCTGCAGATGAGAGAAAAAATAAGAGTAATGATGGTGACAGGAGGAGCTGAAATGGAATTATAAACGATGAACTTTAGTGCCATATTTCAAATGAAAACTTTGTAAATCTTTGTTCCCAATTTGTATTCAACTATGAATATTTTAGAATAAGAGAGAGACAGGCCTCCTTGCTCCTTTTCTATTACAGTACATGGTTGGTTCTTTAATAAAACACATCAACATCCTTTTCAATCTCAGTCAGATGACTGAACAAGTTCCCTGTGTCTTAAATCTTATATCACACCTACCAAGTGGAAAATAATCCATGATAAGATGTTATGGTGGCAGCCGGCTCACCATGAGCAAGCTAACGGAACATTAAAGCGATTACAATTCAGTTTTATTTGGATAATAATATATTAAATATTTTGCATTGGTATGATTCGCTAGATTATTTTAAAGTTACAAAATTAGAGCTTGGAAATTCACACCGACTGCTTTTTGAACTCAGGATACCTCATCCTGGGCCATGCCTAATGCCTAGTTGTTTCTATAGCAACCTTTTGATGATAAATGGGATAAAATCATGATCAGTGCTGTTGCTGCAATATGACACATCACATATGATATGACTACTACACACTTGGCCAAGACTTTTATAATACAGTTAAATGCAATAACGTCAGGAGAGTGGTGATGATTCAGGTATGGGTTGTAACACATCAACAAAATGACATGTGTTTCACCCCGCACGTTTATTTTTATTTTTTTTTGGCGCTGTTTGTTTTCTTCCCACGTGACTGTGATTACCATTCCATTCCTCCCAGTGCATTCTGGCAACTGGGTGCACAGCCTGGAGCAGCAGAAAATACCTTCATTTATGTGATGGCATGTCCTGATTTAAAATAAATCTAGTAGCAGAAATCAAATACATAGGGGAGAGTGGGGTAATTTGTGCCAAGGGGCAAGTAGTGCCACCCCTGTTATCTAGAAAACTATAGAAGAAGTTGGTCATGTGACCACATATTTCTGAAGAGGCATCAATTTCCACTCATCCTGCAAAGAAGGGAGACACATGGCCTAAGAGTTAAGCACATTTAAGTTCAAAAAACATTTTTTTGCCCTCCAAAGTAAAATTTCTATGATCAAGGTTTTTTGATTGCTGTGTTTGAACAATTATAGAAAACTTTGAAAACAGTTCACACAGGTTTTAGTACTTTAGTAAGCTACACCATGAGTCTATACAGTTAGCATGATGCTAGCTCAAAACAGCTGGGGGATGCATTTTTTTCAAAATGGTGGGCTTGGGGTAATTTGTGCCAAAGGGCCTTGGGGTAATTTGTGCCAGTGGCACAACTTGTGATTATATACTATAAATTACTTTATTGTATTTTATTGTTATTGTACATTGTCTTCTTACCTTTGATCACTAAAACTATTCAGATTCAGATGAAGATGATTTGCAGGTGCTCATTTTGGACTTTTTATTTTGTTCTGGGTATGTGTTCATGTGGCGCTAGGCCTTGTTATAGAAAAGTGGCCTGTGATCTTGTTAAAATAATAAATAAATGTTTAATAAATAATTTTGTATTGAATTTGTTTTGCTTTTATATAGCATTATCATTTGTGAGATTAAAATGATCTGTTTTACTTCAATTATCAATGGCACAATTTACCCCAGTGTATTCTCTCTAATGGCACAATTTACCCCGCACTGGGGGCAAGTTGTGCCACAAAACCACTTTTTTTTCAAAAGCTATATTTCTCAAACAGTTTATATAAGATCCAAAGTGATTGTTCCCAGGGATGCACAACATCCTAAACTATATGTCCATATTTTAGTTGGAGGCATTACTGTAATCCCCTTGCTTTAAAGGCACTTTTTACCCCACTCTCCCCTACTGTATTTGTGAGTGCAAATGTAATGTATTGTTTCATAGCCCCGTACAAGGACCAAAATGTCTCTGAAATGAAAAAAAAAGTGCATTTTTATATTTGAAGGCAGGAATTTTACCCTGGCTTAACTTCATCAACTCAACTAACAGAGCAGTGAGGACACCACAGTGTGAAGAGCAATTAGGTAAAAGTAGCATATTTGTGTAAAAATATTACTCTTTCTGACATTGTGTGTGAACACCCAAGTGTTTTTTTATTATTATTTTTTTTTACTTATTATTCAACTATAAAAGCAGAGCAACAAGTTCACAGCATAATGAGGACCCCCAAATAAGAAAATGTGTAAATTACAGTATATTATTGTATGTAATATATTACATTATTTGAGGAATGTTACCTTGTGTACTTGTCATTGTTGGACAAGAGGTTTTTAGCAGCTATTTGTTCCAGCTACAGGTTGCTGCTGACAGCTGAGCTGCGGATAGCGAGCCTGTCAAACAGAAGGCACATGACTCATGGATGTGGAGGGCGGTCCAAATCTGCTGAGCCCAGCGCTGCCCACACAGCGTGCCTCCCTGCGCTCTGCTCCTTTGCCGCTCGGCCTCTCCAGCGTTCTCAAACAGCAGCGAAAGGTTCGTACGAGGAGATGCAGCGAACGGGTGACTGATCTTGTGCCGTTTGAAGCTTTCAGACATGAATGAGTGTTTTCATCTGCCCCTACTAATGTGGTGAGCTGCAGGAGAGGCCGCTTCCAGCTCTGTCAGACACATTTGAACAAAGTCATCCTGATGAAAGCAAGTTCAAAGGAGAGACCTGTTCCTTCTCTTTTAATGTGTGGGTTAGGAAATTAACAGCTGACAAAATTACTAATACACGCCATGTTTACTACTAATGAACATCCAAAACATATTTTTGTCTGCTGACAGTTAATGAAAATCAAAGCTCTCTTGTCCTGACAGTGTTATATATCATCAATCTATTATGTTTTCTGCATTCGTTGCATTCATGTCCAGTCTTTTCGTTGTAATCAACTTCACTTAGTGATTTCCTATATTTCCCAGAATGCCTTTCTAAACCCCCAGAGAATTGATGTGAGCTTATATTCAGCTGTGAGTTATGCATGTGTGTGGTGAGAGAAATAGAAAGAGAGAAATTGAAAAAAGCAATACAGCCACAATGTTTCCAACGAATAAAAGCGAAGAGTGGTGCCCCTTACTCAAAGCGCACCATCTCTTGTTGTTGCATTGCATTCTGGTCTATTGAGGCTACTGTCAGTGGAGAAACTGGTATCCGTGCATCCTCTCCCTGTATGCTTGTTGAACACTGATGCAAAATGGCGGTGAGAAAATGTTCTGCTATCCAGCTCCATTGTACTTCAGCTACAGCACCAAACCCCAAAATGTGTGTTTCAGTGGTACTGCAGTATTTCAGAGGTGGAGGTTTTACCTTAAAACTAAACTGCAAGTTGTCATCTGATTGCTTTAAATCTAAAGCACTGCTTGACTTCTGATGGACGTTTGATGAAAGGGAATTATTTCCAATTGCTGCCAAGCCTCCACGTCTCAGTGCCATTTGAGTGTGCTTAGCCGTCAGCCAGTCAAGGACTAACCAAGCCTTGCGAGATGAAAGTGAAAAGGGTGAGTACAGAGGTAGACATGCCGTCCTCCAGGGGCCCAATTACACTCAAACCCCAGGAGATGGGTGCGGAGGCGAGGAGGACTGGCGAGTGAGGCGCCCACTCTTAACCACTCTCTGAAAGCTGAGTGCACTGTGGATGGAGCAAAGTCTGTGTTGCTCCTCATTAGTGGAGTATCTGGTAGGCATCCACATTTACTGGCATTTATTAGACATGAAATCAATATAACAATCGTAAAGGACCTCACCAGTCATTTTCAATGTTTGGCCCTTTTACTACAATTTACCCACATTTTACATGGCAACAAACCATTTTGTAAATCATGCAGGGGTACTATGGATTTCTCAACATATAGGTAATCCATAATACCTCGATTTTTACATGTGAATTTTTGGTTGGAACAGCCGCTTCATAATGTTCTGCTTGTGTGGCTAATGAAGTCTTCACCATTCATCAACCACAGGATAGACGACTTCACAGGTCCAAAATGCAGAACTGAGAAATGCTGGATCCGAACCCCGCTGGGAGACACAGAATACTGGAGTGAAGAAAGTCTGAAGTCTCTGAAATGTCATTTTCCTATCGTAGTGGAATGAATGGAAACCAATGGCCGGAGAAAAGGGAGGAGATATTACACTGAACACGCAGAAACACTGCATACACACACCATAACTGCCTGTGCAGCTTATCGAGCCCTTCACAAAATAATTGAACCACAAAAGCCGACCACAGAGCAGATCTTTTCTCAGCAGGACCACACAGGGAGCGCACAACTCTTGTTGTAATTGCCTGGCTGCGTAAAAGAAAGTTCATCTTAACAGCCAAGGCCATCTGGTTGAGGTTTTGGAGAGTAAACTTGAACACAGCGAGAGAAATATTGTCTGCTGGTTTCTCTCGGTGCTCTTGCTGATTGGGTCTTGTGCTAAGTGTGTCTTGGAGTGCTTTCGTGCCAAATGCTTTCATTATTTAGCCACTGTGTCGCAGCTGCGGTGTTTTTTAATGAATAAAACACAGTGGTTAAAAAACCAAAGCGTTTGGTCATAGCAGAGAACACCGAAGCCACTGAGCTACCAGATAACATCGACGTCCCATTCGTAATTTGGGTATCACTTTCGAATTTGACATTTTCCAGCTACAAATCAAAACTGCCCTCTAACACGGGACCTCCAAATGCATTTTAGGGTGGGACAGAAAGAAAAGCAAGAGCTGATAAGCCCCCAGCCTGAGCCAGAACAGAGGTGCGCACAGTTCAAGCACTGGCCACCCCCCTGTGCAGGGTCAGGGTGACCATCTGCTTTTTAATTCAGTTTGGCTGAATTTAATCTTGTTAAAGCTAGAAAATCTTTGAAAGAGCACCAGGATATTAGCATTATGTGTCTGCAGTATGGCTGAATTATTCACATGAGGACGGGCTGAGTTAAAGGGTGGTAATTTAATCAGCAGAATCAAGGATATGACCGTTTTCCCTTTTTGGTATCCTTCCTTTTTGTGAGTGAGTGAGTGATTGCCGCTTAGTCATACTAAATGCTCATTAGCAGACAGGGATCCTTCGAAGACTGCTGAATGCTAATTTGATACATCTGTTTAATGAGGATAACGTTTCACAGGCCTACACGTACCGAAACAGCGTGGCTCTTTACTAGAAACTCACTAACCATTAATTCAATGCAGTTAATGCAACAACCAGAAACCTTTAAGCGATAACCAAAAACAAAGTGACGAAAATGCAATCAAAAACAGGTAGTGGGTTTTGAAAACTGATACTGAAATCACTATTTTTAGACATAAAGGTGCAATCTGCAAAAATGTTAAGAGTGAGAACCCTTTACACTAAAAAAACAAAAACAAAAAAACACACCAAGGAATAAGCAATTCCACATTTTCTTCTGTTCAGTCAAAGGGTCCTCACTTCAGTCAAGCCCCTGTGATTTAGATAGTGCACCTCTGAGTTACCTGTGGCCAGTATTTTGTGCCAATATTCAATGTCTTTATATTTGACCATTTTCATGACAAATAACTACAGCTAAAATATCTCTTGGCAGGTTTTAAAAGCTTCTGAACAGCCCTCATTTGTCCTAAAAATCTCTAGCGTCTCCACGGCACCTGCTCACTCAGCAGCAGGGAGATATCACTGCCTTTAAACGAAGAATGACCTCAGACAAAACTTAACTGAACAATAGTTCACGTGGCTGAGGTGAGAGAGGCACCTCCAGCACAGGCCAGTATACAATATTTCATAACAGGCCAATATTTGCTTGAGTCGGTCTAACTAGTCATTTACTGCTGCTTCTCTTTTTTTATTCGATCTTTCTTCCCAGAACCCGAGATGCTGGTTGTGACTGTTTTTGTCACAGCTTGGCCTCGGGCCAAGTAGCAGCGTTCCTCCTTCCGTTTACCCCCGTGACGGCTCTGCTAGCAGGATGGTAAGTCAAGTAAGTGTGTGCCAGTTGTTCAGGACCACACCCCCCTTACGGCTCCTCACTGCTTTTGTCAAGCCACAGTGGCCATGCTGTGATCCACAAATAGACCAAAAGTGCCTCCATGCCGCACATGAGGGGAAGGGACAGATGGACCCAGCCATCGTGCCCAAAGCGGCTCTGCTGCGCTCCCTTTGAGACGCATCTCATCACCAGAGAAAAGCCAGCAACCAAGTCGCCTCTCTTTTAGAGCGGGAGCCGGAGAAGTCCACCCTTGAATCCTCTTACATGGATGTGCATCATTAATCTGTTGTTTAATGAATTCCATGAGTTATTCTGCAAGTTTTTAAGGTGCACCTGCTTTCCCTCAACCTGCCATGGCAACTTCGAAATCATGAGTGATTTCCCACCTTCTGACAAGTCCCACCGTGGAGGTGTGAGCTTATCACATTCACCTGAGGGGTGTACATGTTGTTGTCGTAGGTGGAGAGAGAGATACAGCTAGTGGACTCAGAGTTTTTCCTGCGTGCAAAAAGCAAGAGCAGCTTCCCTTACTCAAAAAAACAACACATGATGTTGCTGCACGGTCTTTTGGTCTACTGGGGCTCTGTAGGTGGAGAAATTGATCTCTCTGACTCTTCTGTGATGGATCTCTCCCTGTGTGATTATCGAGGGTTGGAATAAAACAGCAGCTCTAGAAAGAAGCCCTTGTTGTTTGAATCTGAGTCACGACTGACACCAAAACCTGACGTTTCCTGATTGTTTTATATCACTTTTTTTTTTTTTTTTTTTGCCGATCACACACATACACATTGTAGCAGTGCTGGAAATATATGTGACATCACATTGTCTCCAAACAACAAACAGTACCTGTCTCAAAGAGTTTTGACTTCTTAATGTCCAAACTTTAGCATTATGCAAACTGGAAACCTCCCACATCTCTTTCTTCTACCTCTGATTTTCCAAACTTGCCGCCTTCTCACAGCAAAGCCCCCAGTTTTTAGGTGGGCGGTGTGCCGAAATGCTGTTCTTCAAGCATTTCACCTAATCATGGAAGGGTAAATATGTACTTTTTCCCCTTGAAGCACACACATAAACACCAAAAACAGACCATTTTAAGTCAGCTAACCTGCTTTATACAGCGAATTCGGAGGGAGAGTCAATGCACTTTTTCTCTAGCCAACATCAATGATGTGTCCAGCTGTTATTTCATCAGGATCTTTCAAAGAGGATTCTCTGTATAGTTTGACAGTCCTGTAAAATCTAAGGTGGAAGTGAAATCATAAGATAGTAAAGCACTGGTTATTATGAGTCACCATGTTGCCTGTCATTATTTTCCACCTGTTGTGATTAATGATCAGCCTGTTGAAGCAGCAGAGGAGTTTAAACATCTAGGCACCTTTAGGTTTTACAGCCAACACAGAAAATATTTTTCAAAAAGCAACGCCACACTTGTATCTAATCAGGAGAGTGGATTCATATAAGCAAGGAAATTTTAGAGACTGTTCATAGAAGTCTTGTTGAAAGGGTTTTAACTTTTAATATACGCCCATTGTGTGGCCACCTGGGGTGTAAGAATGAAAACAGACTATCCAGAATTACAAACATGGCCAGTCAAATTACTGGGACAGAGCCGAGACAACTGGGATGATTATATAAAATACAGGTGAAACAAAAAGCCTCACAAATTGTGTCTGGTCCTGTTCATCCCCTCTTTAAAGAATTCATAAAACGGCACTCGGGAGGCACTATAGCTGCAGCGACCGGGAACATTTACAAAAATCATTTATACCAAATGCAAGAACTCTGCTAAACTGGTAAACACCATTCACACTGTAACCCTGTCACTTATTGTTGTTTGTCATGTTGTGTTTCCATTATTGTACAGTATGTAGTATGATTTACTGTGATGTGTTTTCACCGACTTGTGAAGCCAAAGGCAAATTTCCACCTCCCACATCTCTTTCCTCTACCTCCAGTTTTCCAAACTTGCTGCCTTCTCACGGCAAAGCCCCCAGTTTTTGCGGTGGTGGAGTGCTGAAATGTGTGGAAAACCGAATGACGGAAGGGTAAATATGTACCTCTTCCCCTTGAAGCACGCACATAAATACCAAAACAGACCATTTTCCAGATGTCCACATCTGTGAACAGTAAAAACTTTCTATCTATCTAAAACCCACTAGTCACAAATAAAACATTTCAGCGTGGACAAATGTCTAAAGTCCAGCTCCGGTCCCTGTGTTTCCTCGTCCACCTGTCAGACATCTGGCTGCCATCTCCTCCTCAAACTGGGTCTCTGTGGCTGCACTGTAACCTAATCCCCGGCCTTTCAATTAATGGAGCCTTCAAGTCAAATCACAGTAGCACAGAGTCTGTGGCACTCTGTTGTGGCTTTATCATACTTGTGACCTCATCACATGCAATTCCTCGTGTATGACAGTCTTGCAGTGATATTTTAATTTAGGAAAAACAGCTAAGATAGGCATAGCCCATTAACCAGGATGCTGGTGGGCAGTAGATCTATATGGCTCTCTCTCGATCACTCTCTCTCTCTCTCTCTCTCTCTCTCTCTCTCACACACACACACACACACACACACACACACACTTCTGGAGATAGCATTTACCTCATGAAACTGACATTATCACATGCCTGATACACATAGGCGGTTCTAGGGGGTGGCAGCTGCCACCCTAAAAAAAATGCCTTGCCACCCTAGTTGCCACCCCAATTTCAGACAATTTATTTATTTATTTTTTTAATTGTGGCTGTACGGAAACTCGCTGTTACGAGACTCAAATGTCCGAGTGCAAGTAAATGCAGCAAAAGATGACACCACTATTTAAGGGGTTGATAAATAAATAAATAAATAAATAATTAAATAAATAATTAAATATTTCTAATGCCACCTTTTGGTTTTCTATTCAATGCTTTACTCATGTACCACAATAATAGAATGTTTTTGAGTTAAAATATCCTCATTTGGGGGTTTTCCAAGCAAATACTGATATATGTGATCGTTTGGTATTAAATCAGCATATATATTTCTGCCACCCCTTAAAGTCTCCATGCCACCCTCTTGCCACCCCATGAATATTTGTCTAGATCCGCCCCTGCTGATACATATTAACTGAGTATCAATCAGTCTGAAATCCACAGCAAAACATAATCTAGGTTTGATTTTAGACACACAATCATAGCTAAACTGGTCAATTTACACAACACGTGAAGATGCTGCAGGTTCAGCAAATACAACACAGCCCCCCTCACTGTCTCTTCAGTATATTTAAATTGTTGTTTTGCTGCATGTCTGTCAGAGTGTCAGCAGCTCAGTCCACAGTGAGCACACGGACACATCCACAGAGCTGCTCACGGAGTGTCGGGCATGTGGACAGAGTTGAGGGACAGCTTTCATCCTCAGCTAGGAGACATTCAGTGTATGCAAAGGTGCCCGAGCGTCTTTTCAAAAAGTGCACAAGTGTGTTCATTACATAACATTACACTGCCTGGATAATAACTAATAACTGCATGCCTGTGTGCTGTCGGTGCTGGGAGCAACTGTAAACAACTTACCGCTGAGAAAGATGAGCTTCGTTCTCCTTTCTATCTGATGTGGAAGGCTCCTTTAAACAAAAACTGTAAAATAATAAATTCCTCAGACTGTTACAGTGACGGCTCCAGCAGCCCAGGCGGACTTGTGTCCATCCCCCTCGGTGCAGGCTGCTGTGTGTTACCGCTACACGACCGCATGCACAGCATCAAGTTCAACAGCAGCTGCCGTCACGACTTCCGATGCTGACTTTCAAAATAAAGCGGTCAGAGTCAGAAATCGTATTGATCCCCGTGGGGAAACTGGGTCAGCTTCAGTTGCTCATGTTCTAGAAAGAAAAATATAATCATACAAAAGTGAAATTGTAAGAAATGGAAATAAGAGATATGAAATTGTGACACAGTGGTATACTGGTGATCCGCAAGTTGGCCAATTGAAGTTTATGGTTCTAATGGTTAAATGGTTAAATACATAAAAATAGCATCTCGAGTGCTGTGGTTTGGTCACGTCCAGTGTTGCCAGATCTAGCGGGTTTCCAGACCCCCTTGGCAACTTTATTCCTCAAAAACAACTACGGATAAATGTGGCAACTTTTTCTGATTTTTGGGAGAATATCTGTGTTCACACACTAATGCAATTTAATGACAGTGATGTGATGAAACATCAGTAAGCCTGCTATCTTGCTAATGATGTTTTTCGTGGCCCTCATGAAATGCTGGCCTCAAACAAGGGCCCTCCTGAAATGGGGCACATGTTGTGTTTCAGGGCACGCCGTGTCGCTTGGAGCCAAAAGGTGGAGCGATAGGCTGAAACAACCTCATCGCAATGTTTTCTGAAGACACAATGATCACAGCACGGGCAAATATCTGGATATTTTCCAACCAAAAATGGCAGTCACCAGTGTTTTCTAATAAGTTTGTCTAATAACAGCGAATATCGCGGCTTCATCATGAAAGGTGTCATACAAATGAATTACATACAACATTTGTTTATTCATTTCGCTGTCATGTTTTTATCACTGACATCATGAGGGAGATTCTCTTATTGTATCTCGGTTTAGCTCATCATACCTTTTATTCTGAAGGGAAAAGCGCCTAACTTCCGTCATTGATCAGCTTGTGTATGACGGGCTTGACGCACCGAGTCGCTCCGGAGCGCGCTTTGTTGTCCTCGTTATCTGCTGTCAGGAAAACAGTAAACAACTTGTTTTTTTCTCACATGAAACCTCAGTGTCTTTTACAGGGTTTGAGCAGGAAGGCAGGCTCAGGTTCAGCCGAGTGACCTGTCATCAGCTATATTATCTGCTGTCTAGGAACCACAATAACATAAACACAATACAAGTAAAATAAATGTAATACTGATAAATAAATGCACGATTGAATGAACCAAACAAATTACAACAATATATTAAATGATGACTAATAATTAAATAGAGTAAATAAATAAATGAGTAATTAGTTAATACAGAATTAGATGCAATAAAAAAATATATGTACACAAACAAGTCTGTCTCAGAGATTTGTCGCATAAGTGATGATTCATGTGCAGTGACCTCTAACCTGTCAGCTCCTCCCTCCCTGTCAGCCTGCCTCCAAAACAAATGAATAATATAACTGTCTAGCTTCTTAGGGACACACACACACACACACACACACACACACACATCCCTTTGACCTTTTCCAGGCACATTATTAGTTATGGTAAGTTCCTGGGGTTTGCAGTGGATGAAATAATCCTCTGTGTGCCAGTTAAAGATCTGCACTCAGTCTTTTTATTGAAATGCAAAGTCCATCAGGCTGCAGTCACAGACCACATCCAACAAAACTACTAATAGACTACCAGGCTACTAATCTCAGTGTCTAGGAGGACTGCAGAGTTCAAACGAGAAAACAAAACGGGTTTGGCTGTGCAGCACTGGGCTGCAGAGTGGAGGAGAGATGAAAAGGCAGATTCACTTCCTGACAAAGAAAATATTGGAGAGAAAGCTGTCACGCCTGACGGTGTTTTTCACTGTGCAGCATGGCTTGTTCTGTACACAAGAGCACATAAATGGGTGGGCTACCAAGTAAACACGGCTCACCATCACAGATCTTGGTTTGCACACAAAGCCTATCAGCAGCAGGCTTCTGCTTTGTGTTTTCAGCTACAGTGGGAAAAAAAAAATAATCGCAGACTTTAGATTTACTCCTGTCAAAAGTTTTGAGAAGGAAGCACCACGGCTGAGTCACAAAGACAATTCATATCTGCACTGAGGTGTTTGCTTAGTTTGTGGGTTAATTTAGCAAAACTCAGTGTTGGAGATAAACTGCACCGTGTTGCTGATGCACAAAACAAATTGCTGCCAGAGAGCATTCTGAATTATTATTTTTGCTTTCTACATCTGAACTGAATCAGCTTTCACCAGAGTGTCAAAGTGGAAACTGTTCACTATCAAATGAGGCACTGCAGCTTACAAATGGTTTATAGTGTCAAAACACTGGATTTGTTCCTTGTCGAAATTTTGTTGTATTAAAAAAGAAAGGTCTTAATCAAATTATGGCAACAAACAAAATTATTCTCACTGAAATGCAGTATGCAGTGGTTTGAATAGCAATGACAAAAACATTGTCAAGTACTTGAGATTATGCACAGTGACCATTTCCTGTGATATCAATATTCTGTGTGCCAATAAATATTGTACAGGCAAAATTAATGTACCGGCGTCCATCATGATGCAGCTTAATCAGGTAGTTGTGGTGCCTAAATTTCACTCTGTGAGCTTGCTCGTTGGTGGTGGCAGGTGGCAGGAATTGTTTTCGTGGTACTGGCATGTAATTTTAACCCATTTCACGCCACCACCACGTAGCGCGTTGTTAAGAAAGATGTGCTCATTTCACATATTTCTATGATATCAAGTTGTCGATAAAATAGGACTGTAAAAGCACAAAAATTAAATTTGTAAATTACTCATCAGGTCAAACTTGTGTCAGTGGCTGTCAGTGAAAATCTATATTTACTTGTACTTTTATTTTTACTCTGTCTTATGCTTTATATGGTAAATATTCCCATCAATAAAACAGAATGTCAGTGCAAATGAAACTAAATTCTCCAGGTAAGGCAATAGTGAGCAAAGCCGTGCAACAAATGAATCTCAAATACTGATCCTCTCCATAGGATGCACTAATGCTTTCTTCCCATTCTCACTTTCTAATTAATCCTTGAGACAGTTAGGAATTCTAGCTGTGTAATAATTGCACCTCATCATGTCACGGTTCACAAACCAATTCCCATTAAAATATCATGTTAGGAAATATTAAAATGATAATCTGACCTCTAAAAAAAATGAATGCAACTCGTCCTTCTCTCCTGATCGTGAATTTGCACTCGAGTCAGAGGTCTATGCTAATCAGCAGCAGTCAAACGTGGAAAAACCATCACTCACACGCTGCATGAAACAAGTAAAGAATATAAAATGAGAGCAGAGATAAAAAGGAGTCTGTCCTCCATTCATGCGAGCTCTGCATTTTCAGTGACACTGCGTTGGCTCAGCTGGGCCTTTAATTGACTGCTGCAGATGTAGAGATGGGCCAGCGCAGCCACAATGCCTTTGGGCAAGGTGACCGATCCATGCTCCATCACTGGTAGAGGCTTCTATGTGCAGTTTGTAACAAAGAAAAAGCTACAGGTGCACTGCTCTCTAATATGTCCTGGCTCATCTCTCTGTCTCGGTCTCCTCTCGGTCACTGTAGTCTACTTTTCTTTACACCTCGCTCTTGCTTGTGTCTTTCTAGCAGCTGCTACTTTCACATGTAATGGACACACACATTAGTTTTTCCTCTCTCATCCAGAATCCGCCTTTCCTCTCTCTTGCAGCTGCACTTGACAGTTACTCCTGTAGGTCCTGTGGTGCTGAGAGAATTAAACAGCACATCTCAGTTTTGCAACTTAAAGCACACAAACTGTTCATGTAAATGTATGCAAATGTGAGTCAGTGTAGAGAAGTCTGTCATTGAATAGTTTGGCAGTACATTCCAAGCTACAGCCCAGTGGCACGTTAGGATTTAAAAAAAAAAAAAAAAAAAAAAAAAAAAAAAAAGGTCCTGGAATTTTGACCCAGACAGACACACCACAAGTGACCCACAAACACTCCACCCGCTGCCCTGCTTCTCACAGCATGAACACATGTAGAGGAGAGCAGTGCATCATTAGAGCTATAGCAAGTGCTTTTCTTTGTTTGTTCACTTTTTTTGGTAGGAATCTCTAAAACAAAGATGCAGTTTTATGTATGGGATAATACACTTTATTTAATTCAAAATATGATACTATTCCTATTACTACTACTTTTACTACTACTACTACTACTACTACTACTACTACCACTACTACTATTACCACTACTACTACTACCACTACTACTATTACTACTACTGCTACAACTACTACTACTACTACCACCACTACTACTACCACTACTTCTACTACCACTACTATTATTACCACTAGTACTATTACCACTACTACTACTATCACTACTACTACTACCACTACTACTGCTATCACTACTACTATTACCACTACTACTACTACTACTACTACTACTACTACTACTACTACTACTATTACTATTAACACTACTACTACAACTACTACTACCCCTACAACTACTACTACCCCTACTACTACTACTACTACTACTACTACTACTACCTCTACTACTGCTACTACTACTACCACTACTACTACTACAACAACTACTAATAATACTACTACCACTACTACTACAACAACTACTACTACTACTACTACTACTACTACTACTACTAATAATAATAATAATAATAAAAGCACCTGGACTCATACACACACAAATAAGCAAAGGTTGAACCATACATGCTAACAATACTGAATACCCATTTTGGATACATGATGATGATGATAATGATGCTTAGGCATACTCATTGTAACACCCATATTCACACATTTCTTTTTTTCTCAAAGATTATTTTTTCAGCATTTCTGCTTTAATTGACAGTCACAGTGGAGACAGACAAGAAAGGCAGGAGAGAGAGAGAGAGAGAGGGGGATGACGTGCAGCAAAGGACCTGAGGTCGGATTCGAACCCCGGTCGCTGTGATCAGGACATCTGAACTGTAAAGCCTCCATTAATTCAAATGAGATTCATCTCATTGTAATTAGAGGAGCTGCCACTCAGGGTCTGCCTGTGAGGACTTTGTCTTCAAATTCATTCAACAAGTGCCTTTTTAACTAAACTACATTTATTTGCAAAACATCATGAGGAACATAATTGATATCCTGTCCCAAAGTGAATATATCTGAAAACAAAACTACAAAAATGGATTATGTAGGATGATGTTGGACCTTTAAAGCAACATGCCATAAACATGTCGCCCCCCATGAATGATGCAGGCAATTCTTTTGCCAGTCACTAACAGGATGCCTCATCCCCCCCAAGTTTAATGAAAATATGATGTCTGCCCTCTCACAATCTGAAATCTTTAGGTTCATCTCTCCAAGTTGCATTGAAATCAGGCCAGCAGCATCTGAGCTAACCTGCTGGCACACCCATTAGGTCAGACAGTGTAACATGTAAGAGTATCTGGATTGTTTCAAGTTTCATGTCAACTATATGTGTCAACTGCAAGTGGGCAACATCTGGTCCGAACCCAGTGGCAGGGTCAAGGTCAGGGTAAACACGCACATACGTGTCATCACTCACATGCATCATGGCGACTGTCAAGAAAAGAAAAGCAGATGCGGAATGTTTCCAAGAGAAATGGGTGAGCAATTTTTTTAAAGTAAGTAAAAAAATCCTGAGAGCCACTACAGCTGAAAACATGCCAGACTGGATGAGTTGCAAGGATAAATGTGTTTGGATAAAGTTAACACTCTTTGGCAGAGTTTGGGTGCCCAACAAGACTGCACCCTGACAGACAATGTTAGAAAGGCAAGTTTTGTGGTGAGTCAGCTATTAACTAACAAGCTGAAACCCCATTCAGGAGGAGAATATGTGCAGAGGTCCCTTGTCGCTGCTGCAGAATTGCCAGTGCCAGACAAAAATTTTTAAACAAGTAAAAAAGTAAAATTGATCTGAAGTGTCAAAAACACTGAAGGACAATGCAAAAATTTTCCAGTTTTTCTCTCTGGCCCGCAATGAAACAAGGTTGTGCCGCGCTGACGTGCTGAAGTCTGCATGTCTGTTTAGGACAACATACCACTGTGGGCAGTTCTTCTCAAAACTGAGTCCAGCAGACTGCCCAACCCAAACCTGGAAAAGAGAGGCAGTTTCCACTGTCGCATCAAGCACATTAATTTCGCAAATAAATTCTTCTTACTAATATTAAAATATTACTAAAATGATTGCAGGACATTTTAATTAGATAATTGTGTACGATTCCAGTCCACTGCAGCTTAATCTTGGTGTTACATGGTACTGTATGTGCTCTACATGGTGAGCCTCCGTGGTGCCCTGATTCACCAGCTTTCTAGTCTTTCTTGTCTTTTTAAAGAGTCAGGAACACAAACTCCATCGCTGTGTAACATGATAGAAAAGCAGGGCTGTCTGAAGGCTGCTGAACTGTGAACAGTGCACCTCTGTTCCCGGTACTGACAGAAGAGCCCCATCTGGTCAAGCGTGCTGAGGACACCAGGGAGCTCGTGTCCGTTCAGCACAATCAGGAACAGTGATGAAGGCAAATAAAACAGGCGCACACCACCTTCTCCATGGGTGGTCCGACTCACAACAACAGAAAAACCAAGGGACAGTGAAAGGATTTGAAAGGTGAAACACACCCCTCACTTTCACTCCTCTTCTTTTCCAAACACAGATTAACATTTTTTTCCCTTTGCTCCTCTCAGAGGAAAGGGGTCCTGCGCTGGTTTAGAGGCTGAGACTTGGTGGGTGTTGTTAAATAATGAAGCAGGATTCCCAGTCTCACACTGGGTTAGGAAACAAGTCACAGCAGGGAAACCATAACACACCACGAGGACTCATCACAGCTTATAACTTTCTCCAAAACGATAACAGTAGCATCGGCTCATTCACTTCATAACTGGTGTGATGCAGTTCACAAACTCCTCTTGCAGAAAAATTCCCAGACAGATGAAACTGTTTGATTCACCCCTATCAATGAAAAGTCTTCACAACCCGAACCCTAAAATCAGTTGCAAGCATGACACTAAAATTAAAGAGATCCTGTTCTGTGGGCATGTGTTTCAGATGGAGCTCAAAGGGGCCACTAGGATGAGGAAGCAGATTACTTTGTCGTTTTTTTTTTTTTTTTTGAAAGGGGTCCTGGCTTTTGTTTTCTATCTTGGTTTGTTTGGATGTTCAATCAGTCTCTCCAACTGTTAATCCATGTCTTTTCACAGTATGGTGTTATACTACTTCTACTCTAGTACTACTACCTATACTTTCTGGCTCATCCTGCTCTTTTCTTACTTTCATACCACAGACGTCATTTTACATCTCAGATGCAACTGTTTTTTCAGAGAGGGGAAAATGCACGGCCAAGGGGTCCCTTGACCTCTGACCTCAAGATATCTGCATGAATATGGGGTCCATGCGTACCCACGGGTCTCCCTTTTGCAGACATGCCCACCTTAAAATGGTGTATTTTTGTATACTGGGGCCTAAACAGTCTTGGAGTTGCATAAATTGGGTATGACTCATGTGATGACGTTTGCTCTCATAGTAGCTATTTCATTGTAATGAGACCATTTTTTATATCCTCATCATTAAGCTCTCAGGTGATACTACCATCCTCAGACTGCTGTGAAGATTGTGGGGTTCAAAAATCAACCGTCCCTGCAGGACGTCTGTCATCAGACAGGCAAAGAAAATTGTGTCAGACGCCACTCACATCCTTCATCATGATTTCCAACCTTTACCCTCCGGTTGAAGGCTCAGGGTCCCCTGGTGCAGGTTGAACTGCTTCAAACACTCATCCTTACCTAATTTCCTGAATATCTTATAATTCAGTCCAGTACAGGACGTTACTTATGGACAGTGTCTAGGACAGTGTAAATAAATTACATGGTTATATGTTTACATACAGTTAGGGTACATGTTGTTTCAGGTAACAAATGCAATATAAAAACTACAAATGTGCAGTATAAGCCCATCTGATAATGATATGACTGTATGTGCAATACATTTACCACCGAGGGTGCATACGTTAGGTGTGTGCATGTGATTCCTGTTGGACTGTTCTTTCTTTTTCTGCTAGAGTCCAGGAAAAATTTCCCCATGGGGACAAAAAAGTATATCCTATCTTATCTTGAAACTTGACTTCACAATATAAAGTGACCTATTGTGATCTTTAGGATAATCCCGGCTTCAAGAAACCACAAACTAGAGGATAATTCAAAAAACAAAAATTGCAGTAAATCATTATATGAAATCATAATACTTGGCAGCAGTATTTGCGTGATCACGATCAAGGGAGAATCTATCTTGCCAGGCTTAAAGGTGCGGACGTGTGGCCGAACCACAGTGGTTCTTTCATCAATGATTTTTATTGTTTTTCCATTTTTGTAACAAGAACAATATCAAACACAAACCACCCTCCCACCCCAATTCACCACAGTGCATGGTTCTGACCAATCAGTGTCCTAGAGGCAGCTACAGTTGTGGTTTATGTGTGACCACAGCAAGAAATGACAACAGTGGTGGCTCCTAAAGATTTTATCAGGGTTAGCATAGATGCTGCTAGAGCATCAGTTATATCAGAACTGGATGCCCACATTTTCCTTACGAAATAATGGAAAATTCTCCATTAAAGTGTAAGTAAAGTGTGAGTTTGTATCAAAAGCAAAACTCCTTGTTCTTTTTAGGAATGGTCCCTTGCTTAAGTTATTGATGTATTGATATATTTCTCCATAGGCTGCTGTAAATAGTGACTGCAGCTATCAAATAAATGTAGTGGAGCAATAGTATTAAGTCTCTCAAGTGCATGTAGGTCAAGATTACACTGAAGTACAGTGCCTGGGGAAATGTACTTAGTTCCTTTCCAACTGTGTTAAATACCTGAGCCGCACTTAATCACTTGATAATGTCCTCACATCCATTACCAAAGGCTTTCAAAGACAATTTATGATCAGGCTGCTGGCAGACAATAAGGCATTTCATTGATGCATGGCACACAGCTCACTGAGGCATATAGGCAAGGTATACAAATGAGAAAGCCTTTGTAGAAAAGCCCTTGGTCAGCATTACTCGCTCTCTGAGGCTTTCTATTGGTCAAAGTTTCTTTTGATCTGACAATAAATTTGTACACCTGGAAACCGTAGTAACCAAGGTCTTTCATGTACAGTTTTGCACCTTCAGGTATTCACCCTTTCTTTCTTTCTTTCTTTCTTTCTTTCTTTCTTTCTTTCTTTCTTTCTTTCTTTCTTTCTTTCTTTCTTTCTTATCTTCTTTCTTTCTTTCTTTCTTTCTTTCTTTCTTGCTTTCTTTCTTGCTTTCCTTTTCTTTGTCTATTTGGCAGCATTATATTTCAAAAGCTCTCAACAGATTTCTGTAAAATGTGTTTGATTGGTCTTAGGATATGGAACAATCAATTCTGGATTTAAATCTGGGAATTCTGCCACTGGGTGATTATTATTTTTGGCCATAACTGTGAAACTGAGATAGAGACTTGAGTCGACTTTAAAGTCATACGTGTTCAGGGTGAAAAAATTGGTTTCTCCTAAAATGGGAAGCAATGGGAATGGTGTCTCTTCTGGTCTAGCACCAAGTTGGAGAACTGTTGTCCTTGGCAGAGGCTGCACTCATATCCAGTCACTGTAGCCCATGTTTAAAAGTTCATGTATGTGTCTATGGCAGGGACTAAAAAAATGGATGTAAAAAAATTAATAAAAAAATAATAAAATAAGTATAGTAAAGACAACAGAGCTGTGTCAGAATGATGAGATAAGCAGAAATAAGACATTCCAGCTAGTCCTCAGAAGTCTAAAACTAAAGTGGCTCTGCATCCAAATGACTCTTTTATCTTCTAATTTCACCGCAGAAAACATCACCTGTCATCCGACTTGACAGCTTGTCTATCTCAAATCGCTCATCTTCCACCGGTGAAATTGAGATTCTTGCTGTGTCTTGTCTTCTGAAGATGTTTTGGAGACAAAAAAACTCCCTCCCCTCCAGGTCGGTGAGGCGCACAGCGATGAGTTGTGCATGGCAAGTTGTGCGAGAGTGCGTGTTAAGACAGTGAGGGCCCTGTCTCTGTCCATTACCTCAGCATGTTCCCCTGTCACTTCTGATGGGCACAGCGATCCCCACTGCAGGAGTCTGATGTATGAGCCCTGACAAGCCTCCAGAGGAGCTGCAAGCATGAAGGACTTTGGGGAAAGGAAAGGTCGCCCACTGGGGCTCGGCACAGGCAGGGGGTAGATTTATTCCCGTGTGTGCTGCTGTGATTGAAAGTGTGCTGGAAAAATGTTCTTTAATTTGGTGTGATGAAAAATGACATTCACTGGAACTTAATCCAAGTAAAAAAAACAAAAAAAAACAAACAAAAAAAAAACACTTCTTTTTCTTTGGGTTCACTAAAATAGTGTTGGAAAGCTCCAAGAAGAAGTAATAACACTTCATAGGGGAATGTTAATGGAGTTACACCACAGCAACACACACATTTCTAAAGAGAGCTTGTTCACTAATCCACTCAGGGGCGCAGGTCGGCAGTCCTGTCTCACCCCTGCTGCATCTTTTTTTGTTCTTTTTTTTTTTGCC
Organism: Myripristis murdjan; assembly: GCF_902150065.1. Lineage (NCBI taxonomy): Eukaryota > Metazoa > Chordata > Actinopteri > Holocentriformes > Holocentridae > Myripristis > Myripristis murdjan. The sequence continues at coordinate 5,412,664 of NC_043982.1, forward strand.
TTTCACAAGCATTTCACCCTTTAAAACTGGGGCAAATTTCACTTGACTTCATTCAAAAACATGGAAAAAGGGTGATGAGCAAATTAGCATTAACGAAAAAATAGTAAAAAGTTACAAGAAAATATAATGACCTTACAAAAAAGAAAAAGAAAAAGAAAAGAACTGGGAACTGGAAAACTAGTGCCAAAAAAAAAAAAAAAAAACTAAACAAAAAATTCTAAATAACTAAAATTATTATAAATATTATAAATTATATTACAAGAAAATTACTACAAAGATAATCCCCCCTCCAAAAATAAATAAAATAAAATAAAATAAAATAAAATAAATTAGTGAAGTGACTTTTGTTAACAGGTTGAAATATTAAAGCCTGTTCACAGGCGTAAAAAAAAAAAAAAAAGTCTTGCTCCCCCTCTGAACACTGTCCTCACTTCTGAAATGAAATGATGGCAACACCCCATACCAATAACCTGTTGACCGACTTACTCACAATCTGAATGCAGGACTCATTAGATACAATGGGAACGTTGATTTTTTTTAACTGTCTCCCTGTCAGTGTTTGGTTTTGGTCTGAGTGTGTGTTTGGCCAGGCTTCCTCCTGCGCTGCAGACAGTGAGTGAGTGTGGCTGCAGGCACACGACAGAGCAGCCCAGTCCATTACGGCCGCCGGCCGCAGCGACTGTACTCCTGCTCCATCAACAGGCTGATGGATAAGTGGGGCACGTGGAGCTGACAGCACCAGCCAGGGCTGCTTAAACAAAAAAACAAAACAAAACAAAACAAAAAAAACAAACAAAAAAAACAACCTTCTTGTGCACTCATTTGTTCAGAAGCTGTCTTACACATGTACCGCAGGGACAGCCATCAATAGTCAATCAGATTTCCATTCATCCTCCAGGCCGATTACATTTCATGGGGAATAGTTCTGCCTAGCAAGTAAAAAACAAAGATGGTTGGATGCAGCCATTCAAAGCTTCAAAAATGGTGGAGTGCACAGCCAATGAGGTGCTGACGATCAGAAGATAAACAGAAGTGAGTGAATAACAGAGTAAGGCGAAGAAAATGAGCCATTCAAAGTTTTCCAGTTATATACATCCCCATGGCTTTGGTGACCCCATGACCTTTCCTGCTGTGCCACCGTCAGGCCAAACTTGTGATTTGTCAGCGCGCAACGAGTGAATAGGATGAGTACATGAACACTTTTTCCGAGTAGGAAGCTTGTCTTTACGGTTATTATAAAGTGGCATGGATTTAGAAATGGTAACAAGATTTCCTTGAGGATTCAGGTGGTTCAGTGATATATATCCTGCCACACAGAAAAAGAAATGGCAGTCAACACAGTGATTAATAACTGCTGTTGATCTCTTAAGCAAAAATGACAAGTAAGGAAGGGATCGCACGCGAGGTGGTTAAAAGATGCCATTGGGGATTATTTTGGGGATATACCCTGCTCTCATTCACTGACAGCACATCTACTTATAGCTGGTAGCTGTCTGTATTAACTCATCAAGATGATATAACAGACACACACACACACACACACACACACACACACCTGCACAGATGATCTGGGACAGAACATCACACAACTTGTACTATTTTACCAGCACAATAGGATGTTTTACAACGTAGAAAATAACTGGTCACCTGTCAGTATGTTTAATAAAACACACCAAGAACCACAGCCTTTTTTTTTTTCTTACTGGTTTTTGCCTGGTTGCAGGTCTTATTTTCCCACCCCTGTTTCTTAGCAGTAATAGCTACATATGCAGGATAAATCAAGATAGTCAGGATAAATCAAAGTTATCTGGATATAGTTTTAAAAATCTATTGAAAGCACTTTTAAAATGGCCTTTTACTAGATTTTTTTTTTAAAAAAATTACCATCATTTTTTATCCTGTATATATGTTAATGTTGCTAACACTGACATATTGTTTTTTTTTTTTTTTTTAATGCCTGTTTCACTTTTATCTGACTGTCAAGGGTGATGTAGAAAAAAATGTGAAAATACAAATAGTTTCTTTTCATGTTCATACACTAATATCTTCCATTTTCACATCTTTTTAACATCTATTCCATGTTTCTACAGCTATTTTTCATACATGTATGAAAAAATACATTGCATACATACATACATACATACATACATACATATATTGTTATTATTAAGTAAGTATTTAACAGAAGCTTAAATACCTGCATAGTAAAAAACCTCCATCACAACAAGACAGAATAAGGCAGATCAGCTCACTAATATCACACTGGATTTAAGAAAATTCGGGAAACAAGCTTAGCATTGTTGTTTCAAGAAAAACAAGCGAATGGATATTTTTTGCAGCGTGGCAGTGTGTCCTGAATCAAATACCATCCACTCAAACCGAAAAGGTCAAAACGACACTGTTAAACTCTAAATGCTCTGGAAATTTAAGGGAACTTGCGGCCAAACACAGCTCCACACTCTGATAAATAAAACATAAGTAAACTCCAGGATCTGCACTTGATAGGCATCAAAACTGTGTGAAGGTACGTGAAGCTCTCCCAGGCCCGGACTAAATGGATGAACTCGCTGACAGTATTAATGTGAGGTGGCAAGATGATGGACACAAGTGAGGCAAAGACTTGACTGCTCAATGAGGCTCAGAGCAACTGGAGAGAAAAACAAAAACTCAGACCCACGGGGACATAAAGCATCACCAGAAAACCTGCTTTTAGTGGTAAATTATTGCCACTCATTGTGGCATTTCCAAATTGGGAATGAACTCTGAGGTTGCTTCCAGCATGAAACACAGAAACCCAAACACTCCCTGTAATACATTATCATCTCATCAGTTGTTCAAGCATAATGAAGTTTATTCATCAAAACTTGTTGTTTCAAAATGTTTGCTCTTGTATTGGACATAATATATTCCAATGCCTCCCATCACTGCTCAAGAATGATCTGAGCAACCAGCAAACGCACATGTGGGGGAGGAGGAGGAGGAGGAGGAGGAGGAGGAGGAGGAGGAGTACTCCTGGGTTTTAGCATGCAGAGAATAACAAACACACTGCCTACTGGTGAGAGGGACATCAGGAGACCCTGTGGACATTTACAGCTATGTCAATAACGCCAGTTGAGGGCCTCCATGCTACATTAGCCATACAGGAGACACCAGGAGCTGAGAGCATCGAGCTTGAAAACCCAAAGGACAGAAAGACTAATGCATCAGAGGCACTTCAATGCCTAATCTGTTGAAATGTAACCTACCCAGGGGTTAGCTGTTGTTTCCACCATGAGCAACTTTGAATAATCCCATCAGACTTTGCAGCTGTTTCCCAGACACGGATTAAGCCTAGTCACGGACTAAAATGCCCTTTTAAACTGGAATAACAATAATTCACCCTCTTAGTAATGTATTCAAATAGTTCTAGATTTAATGATTTGATTTCTGAGTCAAGGATCAGCGTAACTCCTGAGGTAGAAGAAAAATGAAACGCCCGATGCAGCAGGTTTAACTTCAGATTACTGTTGTGTGTCAGAGGAGCAACATCGTCCGTCCTCTGTTTCTCCTCCAGTTGCACCCAACTCTGAGCTTTTCCACATCCAGTCCAGGTTTCATGAGCATCATCGGGTTTTTTAAAGTAATAATCCTCAACCCTTTTACAATAAATAAATGTCCATTTTGATATTCTCTAGCTGGTTGACAGTGTATAACAGCAATGCTTTAACATTTGCTATTCTAAACTCCTATCAGAGTAGAGGGGCTTTTTTTTTTACCTGGAAAACTCCTGCGTAAGTGATGTGTATTAATGTAGTTTTTATTATTGTGGAGGGTTAGCACCTACACTGAGTACAAATCACCAAAGCAATGACCATCTCTCACCAGGGCTGTTGCCAAACCAAAGACAATGTGGATCTGTTTGGATTATATCACTATATTTATATGACTATATCACTTAAATCATATTAATCAAGGACGCCATCGCCCAGTGAAGATGTGTTTTGGAAAGCCACTTCTTAGGCCAGCAAAGATTAAAGACTCATCCTGTTTTAATTTGACACTGTCTGGGAAATCGCTCCTTTATTGAGTCCAGTGCTGATACTCAGCTTCAGTAACGTGCCACTAAAAAGTCTAGGTGTCGAGTGATACCTCTAACTGTAGTAGTTCTTGGGAAAGGGTTAAAATTAAGCTTGGGTAAATGTCAGAAATAGGGTTGGGTTAAATTTGGTTGGATTCCAAATTACAAATCAGGATTAGAGTTGGGCTTAGGTAAGAATTATGTAGTCGGTGCTAAACATCTGCATTTGTCATCCGACAGCTGAGTTTTAGCACTGGATTGGCAAAGCAAAGTGTTACTGAGGATTCGAATGCTCTTCTAAGCATAAAAACCTTCTGATTTATATCTTCCTGATTTTTTAGCTTTTTAACTGGATTACCCTTGGCCAATAAAGTCAATTTAATCCAAATAAATGATGTCTTTGTTCTTCCTCACAAAGAGGAATTTAAAATGATCCTGCAACTAAACATTTCAAAGTGATTTAATTTGAAGCGAGTGAGTAAGTTTAGTAGCAGGGGAAAACAGGAAAGACTGGGACAGTTTTCTGACTAATGAGGAAACGCCTCCGGTCGGCCCCTAAAACTGCCATTCAAACGCAAGAAGACTGAAAATGAGCTGAAAGCTATTTGAAGCTAAACTCTGAGTGGGTGGCCTCAGTGATATTGAATCATTTGTAGTAGTGAAGTCAGGTAAAATGAATGAATGGTGAACCTGAAACTCAAAGGGTGAAAATGACACGAACCAGTAAGACACTCAATTACCATGCCTTGACATGCATTAACATGAGATGCTCTCTGAATGATTCTTTATTTGAAACCAGGATTTTGTCATTAATGACACAGAAAGAGAGACCCGCCCTCCTCCCAACCGTCATGAATGACGACCCCACACAGACTCCCATCCATATTACTAACCACTTCCTCTCTGTGCATTCATCACCCCTCATTGTGAGGAGAAATTACATTATGCTTAACATGGCTTGATGATGATCTCACTGGTCTGGACTGTGGTGTGTGTCTGTGTGTGTGTGGTGTACTCTGTGTGGGTAGCACTGAGCACACATGTTCATGTGGGGAGGCACACAAAAACAGACAGACAGACACACACACACACACACACACACACACACACACACACACACACACACACACACACACACACACACACACACACACACAAACACACACATACATGTCTTGACTGTTTCCTGTCAGCTGTTGTTTCTCACATGTCTGTGGCCAAGGATGTCTGATCCTCTCTGTGTCCCTAACGTGAGGCAAACATGGCACAACAGACACTTATCTAACTTGATTTAGTCATTTCCTTGGCAAAGAGCATGGGCAACTAATTATGAGCTGCATGAGAAGAAGGTGCAGCTGTGCATTTGCAGCATCCTCATTCAACAAAACACTGAAGTAAATATTACTAATCAAAAAAAAAAAAACCAAAAACAAAAACAAAAAAACATCCTGGTTTGACCATTTGTTGACACTTTCTTTGGATAGTCCCCCATGGATATTCATCAGAATGTCAGTCGATATATAATTAATCACTGAATTCAGGTGTTTCATTCAGTCCCATTGTCACAGGTGTATAAACTCCAGCAGCTAACCATGCAGTCTGCCTTTACAAACATTTGTGAAAGAATGACTCGTTCTGAAGAGCTCACTGAACTCCAGCTTGGTGCTGTAATAGTAATGTGAGAGGATGCCACCGCTGCAACAAGTCAGCTGCTGAAGTTTCTTCCCTCCTAGATATTCCACCATCAGCTGGAAGTGGGATTATTGCAAAGTGGAAGCATTTAGGAACCCCAGCAACTCAGCCACCAGGTGGCAGCACCACGTAAAGTTACAGAGCGGGGTCTTTGAGCGCTGAGGCTCATAGTGTGGGCCCTTCTCTGACCCAGCATGACTGAGCCCCAGTGCACAAAGCAGCTCCATAAAGGCGTGGCTGGCTGAGTTTGGTGTGGAAGAACTTGACTGGCCCGTACAGAGCCCTGACCTCAACCCCATCCGACACCTTTGGGATCAACTAGAATGGAGATTGTGAGCCGGGCCCTCTTGTCCAACATCAGTGTCTGAGCTCACAAATGCTCTTCAAGATTAATAAATTCCCACACACACACTCCAAAATCTTGTAGAAAGCCTCCCAGAAGAGTGGAAGCTGTCCTAGCTGCAAAGGGGGACCAACTCCATTGCCTATGGATTTAGCCTATGGGATGTCATTAAAGCTTCTATACGTGTAATGTGGAAGTGAGTTCAGTAGAAAATCAATGAGCCAAAAATTTGATTTCAAGAACATATCCCTAAAGCACTACTACTGATCCTACCAGAGTTCTTGGAAAGATACACCCACCCTTGAACACAATGAAAGCTAATGAGAACAGAGGATGCCTAAAAAGACTTGTGGACCCCCAAAGTTCAGTAGCATAGCTGTAGAATCACAGTGATGCTGCACTGTCACACATGAGAATTGAGTGGAAGATTAATCCACCTCAGTTTATTCACTTTTTTGTTCGTGGAATAGTGTGTACTCATGTTTGCCTGTGTGAATTCACAGTATCCATTACAGAAATTTCATCCAACTGATGTAACATGTAGGAGGATAGGGCTTTTGACGAGAACATGCACCAGGAGAATAAAAACCTCCAAGTTATCCAACTTACTACTACATTACTAAACTTTGGTTTAAGTTAAAGTGATTTGTTGACCATGCATCCTCTTGGGCTTTGGAATAAAAAGTCTATCTGTGTTAATTTCATAGTGACAATAGTCACCCCACATCCAGATCATCTCCAGTGAGTTGTTGTTTCTGTCCATCACATTTCATGGAATATCCCTCCATTCACTGAGATGCTGATAGACAAAACTAATATAATTCATTCATTCAACCTTTATTTGGATTCGGGGAATCATTGAGAGCAAGCCCTCATTTGCAATGATGCCGAATGTACGACAACCATAAAAACAATACAGAATTACAATAAAAATAGCAATAAATAGAATAAAACAGGGATTAAAACAGAATAAAACAGGGAATAAAACACAATAAAACAAGGATTAAAACAGAATAAAACAAGGATTAAAAGAGAATAAAACAGGGAAATAAAACAATAAATAAGCAGAAATAATCTGCTTGGTGAACATATAATGGCGTATTAGTGCAAATGTAGGGGGAAAAATTATGGAGCAGGGGAAAGGGCAATAATATTCTGAGGAAAAAACACAGGATTTCCAAGATTAAATTTGTAAATTTATGTGAAAGAACTCAGATATATGAGAAAAAACTTGAAAATTCTGAGATTATAAAGTCATGAACTTACAAAAGAAAAACTGTGAAACATATTTTTTTTTATTCTACTTTTTGGTCAAGGAACCACATCACTTCACTTTGCAAGGTTGGATCAACCACAAATGATTTTCTCCATTCAATAAATGCAAAAGTCCTTGAAACAAAGAGACAGACAAAAAAATAAAAGACTATTTAGGCCAATGATGATTAGTGAGTGTTGCACAGGATCTTTTTCCATATGCCCCTGTCCTCGATGTCACTCAAGATAGCAAAATGCCAGCAGCTGATTAGGATTAGGTTTTCTTATGGAGTGAGGACGCCCTCTAGTGGAATTCAGAGCATGTGTGCAGATCTGCTGTTTAAAGGAAAGTCGTGCATTGAAAAGAAAAAGAAAGTTTTACAGCTGCCCACAAAGGAGAAGCATGGTTAATGGATGTGGTATGTAATTCAATTCACTTCAATTCAATTCAGTTCAATTCAATGTTATTTATTTATATAACCCAGAATCACAAATTACAAATTTGTCTCAAGGGGCTTTACAGGAATGCAACATCCTCTGTCCTTAGACCCTCACATTGGAAGAGGAACAACTCCCTAAAAAACCCCTTTAACAGGGAGAAAAATAGGAAGAAACCTCAGGGGAGCAACAGAGGAGGGATCCCTCCCCAGGACGGACAGACGTGCAATGGATGTTGTACGCACAGAAACAGAATACAGATTACACAATGCCATTGTTAGTGCAAAGGTGGATTGCTGGTGCTTGCGGGGAATTAAATTTAAATGCATTTAAAGTTAAATATTTCAGCTATGTGACACTGATTTTTAGATGAGATAGGATGAAGAAAATGAGGCTCTGCTCTTCTCTGGGACTCTAAAGCACCACTTTTCAGTGCTTTTGGAGCTAAAACAGCCAAATCAGAATCTAACATGGTTGTGTTGTAGACTACTATAATATGAAAACATGATATTGTTTACAGGCAGACTATACATCAGGGGAGGGCTCTGTTATGTTATGTTATGTTATGTTATGTTAAGGTATGACGTGATAATTCTCAATTCTCAAACAAATGATTTAAAAATGCCTCAGGAGTTAAGGATAACTCTTTTACCCATCATGATCCAAAACATGAGAGCATTTCTCTCCATGATTTATGTTTTTGTGCAAATGTGAAATCATAACATTAGGCACAAGATGTGTTACATTACGACTGTGGGTTAGTCTTGGATTGAACCTGAAGGGTTTTATGGTTCCTCAGTCTGGTCCTGTGGTGCCCCCTCCCATTTTAGATGTATAGTCTGCCTTCCAAAACTGCCGCCAGCCCAAAACTAGGCCATTTGCTGTAGATTCATAATATTGACAGTAGGCTACACCTGGATACAGCTATATCTATCTATCTATCTATCTATCTATCTATCTATCTATCTATCTATTGTGTGACTGCGTTCAGTGGCTGTGAGTGGCGCCCAACTGTTTGAGTCATCCATGAAGACCTACCTGAACTCTGTGACTTACCTGATCAGCGAGCATTCGAACTGAGAAACGATGCTACTCCATATTATCCTCATGCACAAAGGCAACAGCGGGAGAGGGGCTATTGCCAAATACAAGATAGATAGATAGATAGATAGATAGATGGAACTGACCCCAGGTCCCGTCTCCGTATCAAGGAGCAGGCGCAGGCGGTATGGTTGTAACGGCAACGACCCGTGGTCCAAGACGGTATTCTTCCCCTGTTGAGAAGCCACGGAGCAGTCATTGGCACATCATGGCGGCGCAGTTCGCACAACAGCACGGTCCTTGCGACCAGATGTTCAGCAGGCCAATGCCACGTCTCCATGACATCCGTGACGCAGGCGCCGTCTCCTCGTAGCAGCAGAGAGCGCCTGCATCACTCAGGATCACCAGTCTGTAGCCTCTAGTCTCTGCGCAGGCTGCACCGACCACCGGAGACCGGCCTGAGGACACACCTGCTGACCAGCACCACTTTTCAGTGCTTTTGGAGCTAAAGCAGCCAAATCAGAATCTAACATGGTTGTGTTGTAGACTACTATAATATGAAAACATGATATTGTTTACAGGCAGCCTATACATCAGGGGAGGGTTATGTTATGTTATGTTATGTTATGTTATGTTATGTTATGTTAAGGTATGACGTGATAATTCTCAATTCTCAAACAAATGATTTAAAAATGCCTCAGGAGTTAAGGATAACTCTTTTACCCATCATGATCCAAAACATGAGAGCATTTCTCTCCATGATTTATGTTTTTGTGCAAATGTGAAATCATAACATTAGGCACAAGATGTGTTACATTACGACTGTGGGTTAGTCTTGGATTGAACCTGAAGGGTTTTATGGTTCCTCAGTCTGGTCCTGTGGTGCCCCCTCCCATTTTAGCTGTATAGTCTGCCTTCCAAAACTGCCGCCAGCCCAAAACTAGGCCATTTGCTGTAGATTCATAATATTGACAGTAGGCTACACCTGGATACAGCTATATCTATCTATCTATCTATCTATCTATCTATCTATCTATCTATCTATCTATCTATCTATTGTGTGACTGCGTTCAGTGGCTGTGAGTGGCGCCCAACTGTTTGAGTCATCCATGAAGACCTACCTGAACTGTGTGACTTACCTGATCAGCGAGCATTCGAACTGAGAAACGATGCTACTCCATATTATCCTCATGCACAAAGGCAACAGCGGGAGAGGGGCTATTGCCAAATACAAGATAGATAGATAGATAGATAGATAGATAGATAGATAGATGGAACTGACCCCAGGTCCCGTCTCCGTATCAAGGAGCAGGCGCAGGCGGTATGGTTGTAACGGCAACGACCCGTGGTCCAAGACGGTATTCTTCCCCTGTTGAGAAGCCACGGAGCAGTCATTGGCGCATCATGGCGGCGCAGTTCGGACAACAGCACGGTCCTTGCGACCAGATGTTCAGCAGGCCAATGCCACATCTCCATGACATCCGTGACGCAGGCGCCGTCTCCTCGTAGCAGCAGAGAGCGCCTGCATCACTCAGGATCACCAGTCTGTAGCCTCTAGTCTCTGCGCAGGCTGCACCGACCACCGTAGACCGGCCTGAGGACACACCTGCTGTGCAGCTGGTAGAGCCAGCTGGAGAGCCCGCCTGGGAAAGACGAGACTCGCTTGGTCTTTGCTCAGTCTAAGACCGGACTGAAGAGAGTGAACCACTCAACAGCTGAACTTGGAGAGCTTACACATACTACGTTGGGCCACACTTAGTCAAGGCAAGCCAAACCGGTTGATAGACCAGTCAAAGACCAACACCAGCATGTGTGCTGGACACACCTGCTGACCAGCAACAGGTATGTGACACAGACCTGCTGCCGACCTGGCCTTTGAAAGACTCCGACTGACGTCATAATCAACCAAATGATGACGTTGCACGCGCAGCACAGACAACACCTAGAACACTGCTCAATATTTTACAATCACCTGCACTGGTTTGTGACGGACGGCATGACATCACAATGGCTACAGCTCCACATTGTTGAATTTGTGTGTGTGTGTGTGTGTGTGTGTGTGTGTGTGTGTGTGTGTGTGTGTGTGTATATATATATATATATATATATATATGTGTGTGTGTGTGTGTGTGTGTCTGTGTGTTTGTGTGTGTGTGTGTACACATACACACACATACAGTACAGGCCAAAAGTTTGGACACACCTTCTCATTCAATGCGTTTTCTTTATTTTCATGACTATTTACATTGTAGATTCTCACTGAAGGAATCAAAACTATGAATGAACACATGTGGAGTTATGTACTTAACAAAAAAAGGTGAAATAACTGAAAACATGTTTTATATTCTAGTTTCTTCAAAATAGCCACCCTTTGCTCTGATTACTGCTTTGCACACTCTTGGCATTCTCTCCATGAGCTTCAAGAGGTAGTCACCTGAAATGGTTTTCCAACAGTCTTGAAGGAGTTCCCAGAGGTGTTTAGCACTTGTTGGCCCTTTGCCTTCACTCTGCGGTCCAGCTCACCCCAAACCATCTCAATTGGGTTCAGGTCCGGTGACTGTGGAGGTCAGGTCATCTGCTGCAGCACTCCATCACTCTCCTTCTTGGTCAAATAGCCCTTACACAGCCTGGAGGTGTGTTTGGGCTCATTGTCCTGTTGAAAAATAAATGATGGTCCAACTAAACGCAAACTGGATGGGATGGCATGCCGCTGCAGGATGCTGTGGTAGCCATGCTGGTTCAGTGTGCCTTCAATTTTGAATAAATCCCCAACAGTGTCACCAGCAAAACACCCCCACACCATCACACCTCCTCCTCCATGCTTCACAGTGGGAACCAGGCATGTGGAATCCATCCGTTCACCTTTTCTGCGTCTCACAAAGACACGGCGGATGGAACCAAAGATCTCAAATTTGGACTCATCAGACCAAAGCACAGATTTCCACTGGTCTAATGTCCATTCCTTGTGTTTCTTGGCCCAAACAAATCTCTTCTGCTTGTTGCCTCTCCTTAGCAGTGGTTTCTTAGCAGCTATTTGACCATGAAGGCCTGATTGGCGCAGTCTCCTCTTAACAGTTGTTCTAGAGATGAGTCTGCTGCTAGAACTCTGTGTGGCATTTATCTGGTCTCTGATCTGAGCTGCTGTTAACTTGCGATTTCTGAGGCTGGTGACTCGGGTGAACTTGTCCTCAGAAGCAGAGGTGACTCTTGGTCTTCCTTTCCTGGGTCGGTCCTCATGTGTGCCAGTTTTGTTGTAGCGCTTGATGGTTTTTGCGACTCCACTCCACCCTCAACCCCCTCCACACATATAAAGTTTTTGCAATTTTCCGGACTCACTGACCTTCATTTCTTAAAGTAATGATGGCCACTCGTTTTTCTTTAGTTAGCTGATTGGTTCTTGCCATAATATGAATTTTAACAGTTGTCCAATAGGGCTGTCGGCTGTGAAAATCTGTAGTAATCAGAGCAAAGGCTGGCTATTTTGAAGAAACTAGAAAATAAAACATGTTTTCAGTTATTTCACCTTTTTTTGTTAAGTACATAACTCCACATGTGTTCATTCATAGTTTTGATTCCTTCAGTGAGAATCTACAATGTAAATAGTCATGAAAATAAAGAAAACACTTTGAATGAGACGGTGTGTCCAAACTTTTGGCCTGTACTGTATATACGGCTGTGAAAAAGTATTTGCCCCTTTCCCGATTTCTTAGTTTTTTGGAGATTTGTCACACTTAAATGTTTCAGATCATCATACAAATTTTAATACTAGGTAAAGATAACCCATGTAAATACAAAATGCAGTTTTTAAATGATGATTTCATTCATGAAGGGAAAAAAACCTACTTGGCCCTATGTGAAAAAGTAATTGCCCCCTAAACCTAATAACGGATTGTGCCAATCAAGCGTTTGCGATAATTGGCAATGAGTGTTTTACATCGCTGTGGAGGAATTCTGGCCCACTCTTCTTTACAGAAATGTTTTAATTCAGCCAAATTGGAGGGTTTTGGAGCACGAACGGCCTGGTCATGCCACAGTATCTTAAGTTTTTTTTTTTTTTTTTTTTCTTTAAGCCATTCAGAGGTGGACTTGCTGGTGTATTTTGGATCATTGTCCTGCTGCATGACCCAAATTTGCCTGAGCTTGAGGCCTCAACCTGATGGCCGGAGATTCTCCCTCAGGATTTACAGGTAAAGAGTTGAATTCATGGTTCCATCATTTATGGCAAGTCGTCCAGGTCCTGAAGCAGCAAAGCAGCCCCTGACCATCACACTACCACCACCATGTTTGACTGCTGGTATGATGTTATTTTCATGAAATGCTGTGTTGGTTTTACGCCAGATGTAACGGGACGCACACCTTCCAAAGAGTTCAACTTTTGTCTCGTCGGTCCACAGAATATTTTCCCCAAAGTCATGGGATCATCAAGATGTTTTCTGTCAAATGCGAGACGAGCCTTTGTGTTCTTTTTCTCTCTCCCATGGATGCCATTTTTGCCCCGTCTGGTTCTTATTGTTGAATCATGGACACTGACCTTCACTGAGGCAAGTGAGGCCTGCACTTCTTTAGATGTTGTTCTGGCTTCTTTTGTGACCTCTTGGATGAGTCGCCGATGCACTCTTGGAGTATTTTTGGTAGGCCGGCCACTAATGGGAAGGTTCACCACTGTTCCCAGTTTTCTCCATTTGTGGATAATGGCTCTCACTGTGGTTCGCTGGAGTCCCAAAGCCTTAGAAATGGCTTTGTAACCCTTTCCACACTGATAGATGCCAATGACTTTGTCTCTCATCTGTTGTTGAATTTCTTTAGATCGCGGCATGATGTTTTGCTTTTTGAGATGTTTTATCCTACTTCACTTTGTCAGACAGGTTCTGTTTAAGTGATTTCTTGATTCAACAGGTTTGGCAGTAATCAGGCCTGGGTGTGGCTGTCAAATTAAACTCAGCTTTCCAAACAAATGTGGTCAATCACAGTTAATTCATGATTTAACAAGGGGGTGCAGTTACTTTTTCACATAGGGCTGAGTAGGTTTGGATAGCTTTATTCCTTTATTAAATGAAATCATCATTTAAAAACTGCATTTTGTATTTACACTGGTAATCTTTGTCTAATATTAAATATTAGTAATATTTGTTTGATGCTCTGAAAAATTTAAGTGTGACAAATAGCCTATGACAAAAAATAAGAAATCAGGAAGGGGGCAAATATTTTTTCACATCACTGTATACACACACACACACACACACACACACTAATATTAATTACACCTAAATATCAAAACAGTCTGTGTTCCCTTATGTTTACTTATTTGTTTGATTTTTTGTTAATTTGTCTTTTTGTTAATTTACCTTGGCAGAAACAACTGAATGATGGTTCTGAATGTCAGAAAATTACACAGACTAACACTTGAAAACATTCACGTGTGATGTGGCAATGCTTCAAGAGGTACATTTAAAAGAGGCTGAAATGCCTAAATTAAACAAAGATGGGTAGGACAAGTATTTTCTGCACCAGGCAGTGGAGCAGCTAGGGGTGTCAGCATCTTGATGGCAAAAAGAATCTCGTTTAAATTAATAGAACAAATTGTTGACAAGGATTGGAAGATACATTATAATTTCAGGCGTATTACAAAATCAAAAATATACACTTGTTAACATTTATGCACCTAATTCCAATCAAGCTGTATTTCTATCATCACTGAGTGTACTCCTATCAAAGTTTGCTGGAGACCCCATTCTGTTTGGTGGAGACTTTAATATGGTCACTGATCCTACTACAGACCGTTCAAGCCGTCCCCTTCCATCAGATGGAGCTCTCTCTACAGCTTTTATTGAATTAAAAAAATCATTGGCACTGACTGATATCTGGCGCCTATCCAATCCCAGTACCCGTGAATACACTTTTTACTCCATGGCTCATAATTCATATTCACGAATAGATTATCTGCTTGTATCGAAAGACCTACTGGAGAACGTGGTAGACTCTCAGATTCATAGTATCATCATATCTGACCATGCACCTGTATCAGTTACTTTTTCCCCGCTAGTTAATGTACACAAGACTAAACAATGGAGATTTAATAACTCCCTTCTGAAAGATGATGAATTTAGATCAATAATTAAAGAAAAAATACCAGAATTTTTTGCCATTAACTTAAATTCAGGTCCACCTGTCCAAATAATATGGGAAGTGTTTAAAGCCACGTGCAGAGGGTGGATAATAAGCTACTCTACTGCAAAAAAGAAGAAAATATTGGACAAAAAAAGAAACTTAATGACCGAACTTAAGAACTTAGAAACGCAACACATGCTTGACCCAAAAAACTCCAGACTTAGGAACTCATTATTATTGATAAGAGCTGACTTACAAGCAATTGTACATGAAGAGACATCATTTGCGTTGTCTCAATTACGCAAGAAATATTTCGAATCGGGTGAAAAGGCTGGAAAAATGTTAGCACTCAGGCTAAAACAATTGGAAAATCAACACTCTATTTCAGCAATATATGATTGTAAGGGGTCTTTAATATGTGAGCCAAAACAAATGAATGTAGCCTTTCAGGAATTTTATTCTAATTTGTACACATCGGAATATCATGCCAATAATTAGGGTATGGATAGCTTTTTTAAAGATATATCACTACCCACCCTAAAGATTAATGGAAAGGAGACACTGGAGACATATATTCTGGAAACAGAAGTCAAATTTGCCATTTAGAAGCTACACACAAGCCTTTACCCTTGGTTAAAATTTGGAGAGGAGATGTTCCAGAGTCTGGACAGGAACTTAACTGGGATGTTATTTGGTCTAATATTAAGATATCCTCTCGAAACCCAGACCACCAACAAATTCATTTTAATTTTGTCCACAGAACATATCTTACTCCTCGTAAGCTTTATCTTATGAAATGGAATACTGATCCCTTGTGTGCCCTATGCTGCCTGGGTGTGACCGGAACATTTTTACACATGTACTGGGAATGCCAGCCTGTTGCTTTTTTTTGGAAAATGGTCACTGATGTATTATCAGATTTGGTAGCAGAAAGAATTCCGTTTTCAATTTCTGTTTTGATACTAAATGACTTCTCATCATTGTCCCTTTCTATTCATAAAAAATGTATTGTTTTAGCCGGACTAACAGCTGCAAAGAAGATGCTGGCAACTCGTTGGAAACCTCCACACTCACTGTCTGGGAAGCAGTGGTTGCTTTTTTTTTCTGGATGTTGTTTTCATGGAGATATCCACAGCTCGGACAAATGGAACCAAAGAGGCTAGATTGATGTCATGGCGTGTAGTAGCTGACTGTTTAAAAACCTGTGTATCCAACTGTAATATGCAATGCAATGTAACTAGTGCTGACTGTTAACCGAGTAGTGTTCTGCCTACTTGTGATTTTGTTTTGTATAGTAATGATGGCTGTCCTATGGGTCCTGATCTGGAGCAGGTTGGGGGATGGGTAAGGGGCGGGTGGGTTTATGGGAATATATTGGTTGGCATGATTCATTATTGCTGTCAATTGTCAATTTGCACCACCCAAATTTTTTTATTTTTTTTTTTTTTTTTATTTTATTTTATTTTATTTATTTATTTTTTTTTTGATTACTTAATAAAAATTTGATCACAAAAAAAAAAAAAAAAAAAAAATCTGCCATTGAAGTTCTCTCAAATGGGAAAGCACCAGGAAGTGATGGATATAGTATTGAGTTTTATAAAAGTTTCCAGGACATATTAGCCCCATTTCTCACCATGCTTTTCAATGATATTATTTTCAAACAGTCAGTGCCAATGTCTATGCGATCTGCTATCATTTCTCTTATTCCAAAACCGGGCAAGGACCATATGCAAATGAGTAATTATAGACCATTAAGCCTTCTAAATAACGACTATAAACTGTTTGCCAAGATCCTTGCTATGCGTTTGGAGAAGGTGATACCATCATTAGTGCATTTAGACCAGGTTGGCTTCATTCGAGGCCGCCTTTCTTCTAATAATATGAGGAGACTCTTTCATGTTATGACAGGAGCATCTACTTCTCAGCATCCAGCAGTAGCAATATCGCTGGATGCTGAAAAGGCTTTTGATAGAATAGAGTGGCCTTTTTTATTTCATGTACTGTCAAAATATGGTTTTGGACCAAAATGTATACAGTGGATCAAGGCATTATATCATGAACCGACTGCTTGTGTTAAAACAAATGGCGTAATATCCTGTCCCTTCCAACTTTTTAGATCCACATGGCAGGGTTGTCCAGCTTCTCCATCTATTTTTATTTTAGCATTAGAACCGCTGGCATGTGCCATAAGAGCTGATCAAAATATAACCGGTATTAATTTGAGTGGATATGATTTTAAAGCCAGTCTTTATGCTGATGATATTATATTAACATTATCTCATCCTCTTCAATCAATACCACATTTGCTTAAACTTTGGTCAGTTTTCAGGATACAAAATTAATTGCAGTAAAAGTGAGGCCATCCCTCTTAACCATCACACCTTTGCAACCCACCTTGGTTCTGCACCCTTTGTTTGGAAACCTCAAGGCATGAAATATCTTGGCATAAACATCATATCACCAATTAATAAGATATTTGATTTAAACGGCCCTAACATTTTAAGAGGCATTAGAGAAGACTTAAAGAGATGGACAGCCCTGCCACTATCATTGTGGGGCAGAGCAGAAATTATAAAGATGAACATCCTACCCAGATTATCCTTTGTCATATCAGCCATACCATTAAAGTTTCCACAGCAATGGTTTAAAGAAATTGATACACTATTTTCAAACTTTCTCTGGGGTGGCAAGAAGCCCAGAATCAACCGTAAAAAATTGTCTATGCCTAGAAATAAGGGAGGGTTAGCTGTACCTGATGTATATCTTTATTATCTAGTGCACAATGTAAGGTTTCCACTGTCATGGACATATAAAAATAAAAATCAATACATCGAGGATAGCTGGCAGTGGTTGGAGGAGAAGACCATATCAGCATATAATAAATCAATTTCTATATCATCTTTATGGTACCATCCCAAATATAATGTCAAAATAAATAATTCACTTTTCGATTTTTCATGTGAAATTGTAAAGGCAGTACACAAACAAATGTCAATACATGGATTGTCTTTACCATCTTGCCCTATCTGGAATAACCCACTGTTAACAGCAGGTGGCAGAACATTGACCGAGAATACCTGGCAACAACACAATATTACACAGCTGGGGCAGGTTGTAAGAGATGGTGATATTATACCATTTAAGGAGATTAAAATGCAGTTTGGCCTGAATGATTTTGCATATTGTCAATATTTTCAGTTGAATTCTATTTTCAAAAACTTTAAATCTAAAGGAATCATGTTGGGATCTAAAACTGTCCTTGATGGCAAACTAAGAGCTGCTGCTACTTGACGGGGAACAGTTTCAGTTATTTATAAATTATTAAGTTTATCCCAGCCTGACAGCACTACTTCCACCAAGTTACAATGGGAACGGGACATTGGTAAATCTCTCACTGTAGATCAGTGGGATTCAATACTGAAACATTCAACTTCTGTTTCCAGTTGTGTGAGATATAAAATGATTCAAATTAAAATTATACACAGAGTTTATATCACACCGCATAAGTTAAAAAAAATGGGCCCAAAAGTATCTGAACTGTTCTGGCATCGCTGTGGTGAGCCTGGTACTTTCATGCATTTATTATGGTTCTGCCCAGTGGTAAAACAATTTTGGTTTGAAGTAATTGATATTCTAAAAGTGATATTAAATATTCACATTCCCCAATGTAGTGGAAGTAGAGTGGAAAATATACATGCAAGAAGGACTCAACGTATCATTGCTCTAGCTTTTCTGTCTGTGAAGAGGACAATACTTATGAACTGGAAGATACGCAAGCCAGACTGCTACAATATACACAGTTGGCTGAAGGACATTTTAGACCTGCTGTCAATGGAAAAGGCAACCTCAGTGCTTAAAGATAATGAAAATGAGCAAGGTGCTCCATGGACTGTCATTAGAGAACACTTAAACAATAGAACACTAACTTGATCTGAAGTGTCTGACACATGTTTTTGTTGAACTGAACTGATGTAAAAGAAAACGCTGAAGGATCTGCCTAACGCAATGAAGCTCTGGCACCATCATTTCTTAAGTTTATCTGTACCAACTCCACCCCCCTCCCTTTTTTTTTTTTTTTTTTTTTTTGTCTTGTCTTAAGTTGTGCGTCATTGTAATGTGTCTTTTGTTGTGTTATGTGAAATGTGGTGCTGTCATTGTCTTTTTTGTTTTTTTGAAAAATTAAAAATTATAAATAATAAAAAAATAAAAATAATAAATTAAAAAAAGAAAATTACACAGACTATAACAAGTAATAAAAATCTACCTCTCACTGAATACAAAATATGTAAAATGTAAAATAAAAAACAACTATAGTCCGTGCATTATGGGAATGTAACAAAATCAAAACTTCATGGGTAGAACTGCAGGGCTGGTTAATGGAAACTCTGAGGATAAATATACATTTTTCTGCATCATTTTGTTTAATTAATGATATCCATGATGACACTGTAACTAAATATCCTATGGGATGGATCACTGTTTTATCATCATTAGTTATGAAGAAACTCACACTGCACTATTAGAAGGGTTCAAATCCTTCCTCTATACACCACTGGAAAGTATATGCATGGTGTATACCTTGAAAATTGAGCAGCAAGTATACAGGGCCACTGGAGGGGGAAAAAAATTATGGAAATTACATTTTAAATTACGTTCATTAATTAAATTTTCCTCTAAACAGGCCCAAGTCACGGCCATGTGAGGCTGGTTCTACGCAGGGGCAAGAGGGGGCAATGCCCCCTCAAACAAATGTCCAGATGATACCAAAAGTAAATATAACGTCTTTGTTTGTTCAGTCAGCTGGGGAATAGTCTTCTGTTCTTCCCACAGCGTTAGTCTGTTTCTCAGAGGTGAGCCTGTCCGCTGCTCAGAACCGCCTGAGGAGAAATGCCCTGTGTCTGTCAGAGCCCGACATAAAGCCCCGTCCCAGCCCGCAGCTCTCCACAGTTTTCTCTGCTTTATAACTCTTGTGTTCTACAAATTAGTTTGAGAATTAGGCCATCTGATTAAGATACATTTTATGTTGTTGGTTGTCAAAGTCTGGATGGATATTTTATTTCATTCTTTATTATTTTATGTTTTGATTTATTTATATATTTTTTTTTTCAGTTATATTTTTCAAGATTGGGTGAATTGATTTTTTTTTTTTTAATAACTAGGCCTACCCTTTTTAATTTTGTTAATATTGGCAATAGTGAGAAGTGTTATTGTTGGGTTCGAATATATTTGATAATGTAGGCCATCCCAGTTAAGTGTCATGTTGTTATAATCTGGATGAGGAATATTATATTTTATTTTTTATTGTTTAATTTTTCAGTTTTCCCCCTGAGGGATTGCCACCTTATTGTGGTCAAGGGGTTTGCGTGCCTCAGTGATCCTAGGAGCTACACCAGCAGGAGCTAGGCCTTTAGGTGGGACACCCAAGTTGGACAGGTCTTAGGGTAGAGGCCTGACAAAGTACAATCCAATTCCATGACGAAAACAGTTATCCACTTTCCTGCCGTCGCCATGTGCCCCCTTCACATTTCTGTCTGCCCCCTCATATATACCTGTCTAGAACCGGCCCTGCGGCCATGTCTCTTCAGAGTGTAGATGCTGCTGGTAATACTGTGATTCTGGGCTGAAACCAGGATTTTCTTCTTAGTAAATAAGTTACTATAAGTAAAACTATGTCTCCGAGTTTTTTTCTCATAATTTACAACTTTACAATTCTCTTTCTCATACATTTGTGAGTTATTTTTTCATAAATATATAACTTTAATCTCAGAATTTCTGATTTTTTTTTTTTTTGCAAATTTGTGACTTTATAATCTCAGAATTTTCTTTTATTTCCCGAGGTTTTTTTGTTTTGTTTTTTTGATCGTGGAAAATCTGACTTATTTTTCCTCTGAATGTTTCCCCCTCCCTATACAAAGGCCCTAATACACTGCCGCAACATGTGGCTGTTGGAAGGAAGAAACTCTGAGCTAAGGCACAGCTGTAACGTTTTCAATGAGACACACAGTTTGAAAAGCTTTTTCCTGTAAATGATCTCAGTAAGCTGGTAGCTCAAAACCACGAAACCATCTGTTAAAAGTGAGGAAATGCAAAAATTTCACCTGAGCAACAGCTGCAAGTAGCAATGAGCAGCATTGTGGGTATTGAAGTCCTTGTTTATTGTCCCAGCAGTTCAGCCTTCGCTTTACTTTGGTGATAATAATGTAGTTATTATTTGATAGACATGATGGAAAGCGTATGTTTCCCTGCTGCCTGCTGCATGTGGGCCTTTGGTCAGCTGTCAGGTTGGAGTGCAGTCTCGAGCAGGCGCGTGTCCGTTTCAATCAGAGCGTCAGTCTGTGGCGGTGCAGGCAGGCAGCCCGTGTGGCTGCTGGGCTTGACACTGTATTGGTTTTTCACTCTGACATGCACAAGCCAGCGGCTGGGCATTCATTTTGAAATGTTTTATCTAACCCTCTGGACACCGTTTCCTTTATTGCTTTCAAAAATATAAAATAAATCGCCACTTTGGCAAGTGGAGATGCAGTTTTTTGTTGGTAAATGCTGAAGCATAGAATTCTGTCTTAAGATGTAGATATAAAATTTAGAAAAAAACCCACCCTCTCCCAAAAAGAAAAAAAAAAAACAAACAAAAAACACAAATAAAAAGAAAAGGAAAGAAAAAACAAAAAGACAAAACTTTTTTTCTTACAGGACAAAAGTAGGAAAAAGTCTGGATATAAGTGTTCTTTTAACTGAGTCAGTTGTTGTTTCTGTCCATCACATTTCATGGAAATCCCTCCATTCACTGAGATACTGATAGAGAAAACTAACATAATCCGCTTGGTGAACATATAATGGCGTATTAGTGCCAATGTAGGGGGAAAATTATGGAGCAGGAGAAGGGGGGTAATATTCTGAGGAAAAAAACACAGAATTTCCAAGATTAAATTTGCAGATTTATGAGAAAAAAACTTGAAAATTCTGAGATTATAAAATCACAAATTTACAAAAGAAAAACTGTGAAACACATTTTTTTTTATTCTTATTTTTGGTCAAGGAACCACATCATTTCACTGTGCAAGGTTGGATCAACCACAAATGATTTTCACCATTCAATAAATGCAAAAGTCCTTGAAACAAAGAGACAAAAAAAAAACAAAAACAAAAACAAAAAACAAATAAAAGACTATTTAGGCCAATGATGATTAGTGAGTGTTGCACAGGATCTTTTTCCATATGCCCCTGTCCTCGATGCCACTCAGGATAGCAAAATGCCAGCAGCTGATTAGGATGAGGTTTTCCTGTGGAGTGAGGACGCCCTCTAGTGGAATTCAGAGCATGTGTGCAGATCTGCTGTTTAAAGGAAAGTAGTACATTGAAAAGAAAATGAAAGTTTTACAGCTGCCCACAAAGGAGAAGCATGGTTAATGGATGTGGTATGTAATTCAATTCAGTTCAATTCAATTCAGTTCAATTCAATGTTATTTATTTATATAACCCAGAATCACAAATTACAAATTTGTCTCAAGGGGCTTTACAGGAATGCAACATCCTCTGTCCTTAGACCCTCACATCGGAGGAGGAACAACTCCCTAAAAAAACCCCTTTAACAGGGAGAAAAATAGGAAGAAACCTCAGGGGAGCAACAGAGGAGGGATCCCTCCCCAGGACGGACAGACGTGCAATGGATGTTGTACGCACAGAAACAGAATACAGATTACATAATGCCATTGTTAGTGCAAAGGTGGATTGCTGGTGCTTGCGGGGAATTAAATTTAAATGTATTTAAAGTTAAATATTTCAGCTATGTGACACTGATTTTTAGATGAGATAGGATGTAGAAAATGAAGCTCTGCTCTTCTCTGGGACTCTAAAGCACCACTTTTCAGTGCTTTTGGAGCTAAAACAGCCAAATCAGAATCTAACATGGTTGTGTTGTAGACTACTATAATATGAAAACATGATATTGTTTACAGGCAGACTATACATCAGGGGAGGGTTATGTTATGTTATGTTATGTTATGTTAAGGAATTACGTGATAATTCTCAATTCTCAAAAGAATGATTTAAAAATGCCTCAAAAATCATAACATTAGGCTCAAGATGTGTTACATTACGACTGTGGGTTAGTCTTGGATTGAACCTGAAGGGTTTTATGGTTCCTCAGGTGCCCCCTCCCATTTTAGCTGTATAGTCTGCCTTCCAAAACTGCCGCCAGCTCAAAACTAGGCCATTTATACTTACTGCTGTAGATTCAAGATAATATTGACAGTAGGCTACACCTGAATACAGCTATATCTATAACTATATCTATCTATCTATCTATCTATCTATCTATCTATCTATCTATCTATCTATCTATCTATCTATCTATCTATTGTGTGACTGCGTTTGGTGGCTGTAAGTGGCGTAACCCAACTGTTTGAGTCATCCATGAAGACCTACCTGAACTCTGTGACTTACCTGATCAGCGAGCATTCGAACTGAGAAACGATGCTACTCCATATTATCCTCATGCACAATGGCAACAGCGGGAGAGGGGCTATTGCCAAATACAAGATAGATAGATAGATAGATAGATAGATAGATAGATAGATAGATAGATAGATAGATAGATAGATAGATAGATAGATAGATACACATACATGTACACATACAGACACACACACACAGGGTACACCTGGATGCAGCTGTACCCTGTACAGAGATTTGTGCACCAGCCAGGCTCAGCTGGACCAGTCTAACCTGATCTCAGAGCAGTGAAAGACCCGATCCAGCGTGAACCTCAGCTGATGGAACTGACCCCAGGTCCCGTCTCCGTATCAAGGAGCAGGCGCAGGCGGTATGGCTGTAACGGCAACGACCCGTGGTCCAAGACGGTATTTATCCCCTGTTGAGAAGCCACGGAGCAGTCATTGGCACATCATGGCGGCGCAGTTCGGACAACAGCACGGTCCTTGCGACCAGATGTTCAGCAGGCCAATGCCACATCTCCATGACATCCGTGACGCAGGCGCCGTCTCCTCGTAGCAGCAGAGAGCGCCTGCATCACTCAGGATCACCAGTCTGTAGCCTCTAGTCTCTGCGCAGGCTGCACCGACCACCGTAGACCGGCCTGAGGACACACCTGCTGTGCAGCTGGTAGAGCCAGCTGGAGAGCCCGCCTGGGAAAGACGAGACTCGCTTGGTCTTTGCTCAGTCTAAGACCGGACTGAAGAGAGTGAACCACTCAACAGCTGAACTTGGAGAGCTTACACATACTACGTTGGGCCACACTTAGTCAAGGCAAGCCAAACCGGTTGATAGACCAGTCAAAGACCAACACCAGCATGTGTGCTGGACACACACCTGCTGACCAGCAACAGGTATGTGACACAGACCTGCAGCCGACCTGGCCTTTTAAAGACTCCGACTGACGTCATAATCAACCAAATGATGACGTTGCACGCGCAGCACAGACAACACCTAGAACACTGCTCAATATTTTACAATCACCTGCACTGGTTTGTGACGGACGGCATGACATCACAATGGCTACAGCTCCACATTGTTGAATTTGTGTGTGTGTGTGTGTGTGTGTGTGTGTGTGTGTGTGTATATATATATATATATGTGTGTGTGTGTGTGTGTGTGTGTGTGTGTGTGTGTGTCTGTGTGTTTGTGTGTGTGTGTGTACACATACACACACATACAGTACAGGCCAAAAGTTTGGACACACCTTCTCATTCAATGCGTTTTCTTTATTTTTATGACTATTTATGTTGTAGATTCTCACTGAAGGAATCAAAACTATGAATGAACACATGTGGAGTTATGTACTTAACAAAAAAAGGTGAAATAACTGAAGACATGTTTTATATTCTAGTTTCTTCAAAATAGCCACCCTTTGCTCTGATTACTGCTTTGCACACTCTTGGCATTCTCTCCATGAGCTTCAAGAGGTAGTCACCTGAAATGGTTTTCCAACAGTCTTGAAGGAGTTCCCAGAGGTGTTTAGCACTTGTTGGCCCTTTGCCTTCACTCTGCGGTCCAGCTCACCCCAAACCATCTCGATTGGGTTCAGGTCCGGTGACTGTGGAGGCCAGGTCATCTGCCGCAGCACTCCATCACTCTCCTTCTTGGTCAAATAGCCCTTACACAGCCTGGAGGTGTGTTTGGGCTCATTGTCCTGTTGAAAAATAAATGATGGTCCAACTAAACGCAAACCGGATGGGATGGCATGCCGCTGCAGGATGCTGTGGTAGCCATGCTGGTTCAGTGTGCCTTCAATTTTGAATAAATCCCCAACAGTGTCACCAGCAAAACACTCCCACACCATCACACCTCCTCCTCCATGCTTCACAGTGGGAACCAGGCATGTGGAATCCATCCGTTCACCTTTTCTGCGTCTCACAAAGACACGGCGGATGGAACCAAAGATCTCAAATTTGGACTCATCAGACCAAAGCACAGATTTCCACTGGTCTAATGTCCATTCCTTGTGTTTCTTGGCCCAAACAAATCTCTTCTGCTTGTTGCCTCTCCTTAGCAGTGGTTTCCTAGCAGCTATTTGACCATGAAGGCCTGATTGGCGCAGTCTCCTCTTAACAGTTGTTCTAGAGATGAGTCTGCTGCTAGAACTCTGTGTGGCATTTATCTGGTCTCTGATTTGAGCTGCTGTTAACTTGCGATTTCTGAGGCTGGTGACTCGGGTGAACTTGTCCTCAGAAGCAGAGGTGACTCTTGGTCTTCCTTTCCTGGGTCGGTCCTCATGTGTGCCAGTTTTGTTGTAGCGCTTGATGGTTTTTGCGACTCCACTCCACCCTCAACCCCCTCCACACATATAAAGTTTTTGCAATTTTCCGGACTCACTGACCTTCATTTCTTAAAGTAATGATGGCCACTCGTTTTTCTTTAGTTAGCTGATTGGTTCTTGCCATAATATGAATTTTAACAGTTGTCCAATAGGGCTGTCGGCTGTGAAAATCTGTAGTAATCAGAGCAAAGGCTGGCTATTTTGAAGAAACTAGAAAATAAAACATGTTTTCAGTTATTTCACCTTTTTTTGTTAAGTACATAACTCCACATGTGTTCATTCATAGTTTTGATTCCTTCAGTGAGAATCTACAATGTAAATAGTCATGAAAATAAAGAAAACACTTTGAATGAGACGGTGTGTCCAAACTTTTGGCCTGTACTGTATATACGGCTGTGAAAAAGTATTTGCCCCTTTCCCGATTTCTTAGTTTTTTGGAGATTTGTCACACTTAAATGTTTCAGATCATCATACAAATTTTAATACTAGGTAAAGATAACCCATGTAAATACAAAATGCAGTTTTTAAATGATGATTTCATTCATGAAGGGAAAAAAACCTACTTGGCCCTATGTGAAAAAGTAATTGCCCCCTAAACCTAATAACGGATTGTGCCAATCAAGCGTTTGCGATAATTGGCAATGAGTGTTTTACATCGCTGTGGAGGAATTCTGGCCCACTCTTCTTTACAGAAATGTTTTAATTCAGCCAAATTGGAGGGTTTTGGAGCACGAACGGCCTGGTCATGCCACAGTATCTTAAGTTTTTTTTTTTTTTTTTTTTCTTTAAGCCATTCAGAGGTGGACTTGCTGGTGTATTTTGGATCATTGTCCTGCTGCATGACCCAAATTTGCCTGAGCTTGAGGCCTCAACCTGATGGCCGGACATTCTCCCTCAGGATTTACAGGTAAAGAGTTGAATTCATGGTTCCATCATTTATGGCAAGTCGTCCAGGTCCTGAAGCAGCAAAGCAGCCCCTGACCATCACACTACCACCACCATGTTTGACTGCTGGTATGATGTTATTTTCATGAAATGCTGTGTTGGTTTTACGCCAGATGTAACGGGACGCACACCTTCCAAAGAGTTCAACTTTTGTCTCGTCGGTCCACAGAATATTTTCCCCAAAGTCATGGGATCATCAAGATGTTTTCTGTCAAATGTGAGACGAGCCTTTGTGTTCTTTTTGGTCAGCAGTGGTTTTCCCCTTGGAACTCTCCCATGGATGCCATTTTTGCCCAGTCTGGTTCTTATTGTTGAATCATGGACACTGACCTTCACTGAGGCAAGTGAGGCCTGCACTTCTTTAGATGTTGTTCTGGCTTCTTTTGTGACCTCTTGGATGAGTCGCCGATGCACTCTTGGAGTATTTTTGGTAGGCCGGCCACTAATGGGAAGGTTCACCACTGTTCCCAGTTTTCTCCATTTGTGGATAATGGCTCTCACTGTGGTTCGCTGGAGTCCCAAAGCCTTAGAAATGGCTTTGTAACCCTTTCCACACTGATAGATGCCAATGACTTTGTCTCTCATCTGTTGTTGAATTTCTTTAGATCGCAGCATGATGTGTTGCTTTTGAGATCTTTTATCCTACTTCACTTTGTCAGACAGGTTCTGTTTAAGTGATTTCTTGATTCAACAGGTTTGGCAGTAATCAGGCCTGGGTGTGGCTGTCAAATTAAACTCAGCTTTCCAAACAAATGTGGTCAATCACAGTTAATTCATGATTTAACAAGGGGGTGCAGTTACTTTTTCACATAGGGCTGAGTAGGTTTGGATAGCTTTATTCCTTTATTAAATGAAATCATCATTTAAAAACTGCATTTTGTATTTACACTGGTAATCTTTGTCTAATATTAAATATTAGTAATATTTGTTTGATGCTCTGAAAAATTTAAGTGTGACAAATAGCCTATGACAAAAAATAAGAAATCAGGAAGGGGGCAAATATTTTTTCACATCACTGTATACACACACACACACACACACACACTAATATTAATTACACCTAAATATCAAAACAGTCTGTGTTCCCTTATGTTTACTTATTTGTTTGATTTTTTGTTAATTTGTCTTTTTGTTAATTTACCTTGGCAGAAACAACTGAATGATGGTTCTGAATGTCAGAAAATTACACAGACTAACACTTGAAAACATTCACGTGTGATGTGGCAATGCTTCAAGAGGTACATTTAAAAGAGGCTGAAATGCCTAAATTAAAACAAAGATGGGTAGGACAAGTATTTTCTGCACCAGGCAGTGGAGCAGCTAGGGGTGTCAGCATCTTGATGGCAAAAAGAATCTCGTTTAAATTAATAGAACAAATTGTTGACAAGGATTGGAAGATACATTATAATTTCAGGCGTATTACAAAATCAAAAATATACACTTGTTAACATTTATGCACCTAATTCCAATCAAGCTGTATTTCTATCATCACTGAGTGTACTCCTATCAAAGTTTGCTGGAGACCCCATTCTGTTTGGTGGAGACTTTAATATGGTCACTGATCCTACTACAGACCGTTCAAGCCGTCCCCTTCCATCAGATGGAGCTCTCTCTACAGCTTTTATTGAATTAAAAAAATCATTGGCACTGACTGATATCTGGCGCCTATCCAATCCCAGTACCCGTGAATACACTTTTTACTCCATGGCTCATAATTCATATTCACGAATAGATTATCTGCTTGTATCGAAAGACCTACTGGAGAACGTGGTAGACTCTCAGATTCATAGTATCATCATATCTGACCATGCACCTGTATCAGTTACTTTTTCCCCGCTAGTTAATGTACACAAGACTAAACAATGGAGATTTAATAACTCCCTTCTGAAAGATGATGAATTTAGATCAATAATTAAAGAAAAAATACCAGAATTTTTTGCCATTAACTTAAATTCAGGTCCACCTGTCCAAATAATATGGGAAGTGTTTAAAGCCACGTGCAGAGGGTGGATAATAAGCTACTCTACTGCAAAAAAGAAGAAAATATTGGACAAAAAAAGAAACTTAATGACCGAACTTAAGAACTTAGAAACGCAACACATGCTTGACCCAAAAAACTCCAGACTTAGGAACTCATTATTATTGATAAGAGCTGACTTACAAGCAATTGTACATGAAGAGACATCATTTGCGTTGTCTCAATTACGCAAGAAATATTTCGAATCGGGTGAAAAGGCTGGAAAAATGTTAGCACTCAGGCTAAAACAATTGGAAAATCAACACTCTATTTCAGCAATATATGATTGTAAGGGGTCTTTAATATGTGAGCCAAAACAAATGAATGTAGCCTTTCAGGAATTTTATTCTAATTTGTACACATCGGAATATCATGCCAATAATTAGGGTATGGATAGCTTTTTTAAAGATATATCACTACCCACCCTAAAGATTAATGGAAAGGAGACACTGGAGACATATATTCTGGAAACAGAAGTCAAATTTGCCATTTAGAAGCTACACACAAGCCTTTACCCTTGGTTAAAATTTGGAGAGGAGATGTTCCAGAGTCTGGACAGGAACTTAACTGGGATGTTATTTGGTCTAATATTAAGATATCCTCTCGAAACCCAGACCACCAACAAATTCATTTTAATTTTGTCCACAGAACATATCTTACTCCTCGTAAGCTTATCTTATGAAATGGAATACTGATCCCTTGTGTGCCCTATGCTGCCTGGGTGTGACCGGAACATTTTTACACATGTACTGGGAATGCCAGCCTGTTGCTTTTTTTTGGAAAATGGTCACTGATGTATTATCAGATTTGGTAGCAGAAAGAATTCCGTTTTCAATTTCTGTTTTGATACTAAATGACTTCTCATCATTGTCCCTTTCTATTCATAAAAAATGTATTGTTTTAGCCGGACTAACAGCTGCAAAGAAGATGCTGGCAACTCGTTGGAAACCTCCACACTCACTGTCTGGGAAGCAGTGGTTGCTTTTTTTTCTGGATGTTGTTTTCATGGAGATATCCACAGCTCGGACAAATGGAACCAAAGAGGCTAGATTGATGTCATGGCGTGTAGTAGCTGACTGTTTAAAAACCTGTGTATCCAACTGTAATATGCAATGCAATGTAACTAGTGCTGACTGTTAACCGAGTAGTGTTCTGCCTACTTGTGATTTTGTTTTGTATAGTAATGATGGCTGTCCTATGGGTCCTGATCTGGAGCAGGTTGGGGGATGGGTAAGGGGCGGGTGGGTTTATGGGAATATATTGGTTGGCATGATTCATTATTGCTGTCAATTGTCAATTTGCACCACCCAAATTTTTTTATTTTTTTTTTTATTTTTATTTTATTTTATTTTATTTATTTATTTATTTTTTGATTACTTAATAAAAATTTGATCACAAAAAAAAAAAAAAAAAAAAATCTGCCATTGAAGTTCTCTCAAATGGGAAAGCACCAGGAAGTGATGGATATAGTATTGAGTTTTATAAAAGTTTCCAGGACATATTAGCCCCATTTCTCACCATGCTTTTCAATGATATTATTTTCAAACAGTCAGTGCCAATGTCTATGCGATCTGCTATCATTTCTCTTATTCCAAAACCGGGCAAGGACCATATGCAAATGAGTAATTATAGACCATTAAGCCTTCTAAATAACGACTATAAACTGTTTGCCAAGATCCTTGCTATGCGTTTGGAGAAGGTGATACCATCATTAGTGCATTTAGACCAGGTTGGCTTCATTCGAGGCCGCCTTTCTTCTAATAATATGAGGAGACTCTTTCATGTTATGACAGGAGCATCTACTTCTCAGCATCCAGCAGTAGCAATATCGCTGGATGCTGAAAAGGCTTTTGATAGAATAGAGTGGCCTTTTTTATTTCATGTACTGTCAAAATATGGTTTTGGACCAAAATGTATACAGTGGATCAAGGCATTATATCATGAACCGACTGCTTGTGTTAAAACAAATGGCGTAATATCCTGTCCCTTCCAACTTTTTAGATCCACATGGCAGGGTTGTCCAGCTTCTCCATCTATTTTTATTTTAGCATTAGAACCGCTGGCATGTGCCATAAGAGCTGATCAAAATATAACCGGTATTAATTTGAGTGGATATGATTTTAAAGCCAGTCTTTATGCTGATGATATTATATTAACATTATCTCATCCTCTTCAATCAATACCACATTTGCTTAAACTTTGGTCAGTTTTCAGGATACAAAATTAATTGCAGTAAAAGTGAGGCCATCCCTCTTAACCATCACACCTTTGCAACCCACCTTGGTTCTGCACCCTTTGTTTGGAAACCTCAAGGCATGAAATATCTTGGCATAAACATCATATCACCAATTAATAAGATATTTGATTTAAACGGCCCTAACATTTTAAGAGGCATTAGAGAAGACTTAAAGAGATGGACAGCCCTGCCACTATCATTGTGGGGCAGAGCAGAAATTATAAAGATGAACATCCTACCCAGATTATCCTTTGTCATATCAGCCATACCATTAAAGTTTCCACAGCAATGGTTTAAAGAAATTGATACACTATTTTCAAACTTTCTCTGGGGTGGCAAGAAGCCCAGAATCAACCGTAAAAAATTGTCTATGCCTAGAAATAAGGGAGGGTTAGCTGTACCTGATGTATATCTTTATTATCTAGTGCACAATGTAAGGTTTCCACTGTCATGGACATATAAAAATAAAAATCAATACATCGAGGATAGCTGGCAGTGGTTGGAGGAGAAGACCATATCAGCATATAATAAATCAATTTCTATATCATCTTTATGGTACCATCCCAAATATAATGTCAAAATAAATAATTCACTTTTCGATTTTTCATGTGAAATTGTAAAGGCAGTACACAAACAAATGTCAATACATGGATTGTCTTTACCATCTTGCCCTATCTGGAATAACCCACTGTTAACAGCAGGTGGCAGAACATTGACCGAGAATACCTGGCAACAACACAATATTACACAGCTGGGGCAGGTTGTAAGAGATGGTGATATTATACCATTTAAGGAGATTAAAATGCAGTTTGGCCTGAATGATTTTGCATATTGTCAATATTTTCAGTTGAATTCTATTTTCAAAAACTTTAAATCTAAAGGAATCATGTTGGGATCTAAAACTGTCCTTGATGGCAAACTAAGAGCTGCTGCTACTTGACGGGGAACAGTTTCAGTTATTTATAAATTATTAAGTTTATCCCAGCCTGACAGCACTACTTCCACCAAGTTACAATGGGAACGGGACATTGGTAAATCTCTCACTGTAGATCAGTGGGATTCAATACTGAAACATTCAACTTCTGTTTCCAGTTGTGTGAGATATAAAATGATTCAAATTAAAATTATACACAGAGTTTATATCACACCGCATAAGTTAAAAAAAATGGGCCCAAAAGTATCTGAACTGTTCTGGCATCGCTGTGGTGAGCCTGGTACTTTCATGCATTTATTATGGTTCTGCCCAGTGGTAAAACAATTTTGGTTTGAAGTAATTGATATTCTAAAAGTGATATTAAATATTCACATTCCCCAATGTAGTGGAAGTAGAGTGGAAAATATACATGCAAGAAGGACTCAACGTATCATTGCTCTAGCTTTTCTGTCTGTGAAGAGGACAATACTTATGAACTGGAAGATACGCAAGCCAGACTGCTACAATATACACAGTTGGCTGAAGGACATTTTAGACCTGCTGTCAATGGAAAAGGCAACCTCAGTGCTTAAAGATAATGAAAATGAGCAAGGTGCTCCATGGACTGTCATTAGAGAACACTTAAACAATAGAACACTAACTTGATCTGAAGTGTCTGACACATGTTTTTGTTGAACTGAACTGATGTAAAAGAAAACGCTGAAGGATCTGCCTAACGCAATGAAGCTCTGGCACCATCATTTCTTAAGTTTATCTGTACCAACTCCACCCCCCTCCCTTTTTTTTTTTTTTTTTTTTTTGTCTTGTCTTAAGTTGTGCGTCATTGTAATGTGTCTTTTGTTGTGTTATGTGAAATGTGGTGCTGTCATTGTCTTTTTTGTTTTTTTGAAAAATTAAAAATTATAAATAATAAAAAAATAAAAATAATAAATTAAAAAAAGAAAATTACACAGACTATAACAAGTAATAAAAATCTACCTCTCACTGAATACAAAATATGTAAAATGTAAAATAAAAAACAACTATAGTCCGTGCATTATGGGAATGTAACAAAATCAAAACTTCATGGGTAGAACTGCAGGGCTGGTTAATGGAAACTCTGAGGATAAATATACATTTTTCTGCATCATTTTGTTTAATTAATGATATCCATGATGACACTGTAACTAAATATCCTATGGGATGGATCACTGTTTTATCATCATTAGTTATGAAGAAACTCACACTGCACTATTAGAAGGGTTCAAATCCTTCCTCTATACACCACTGGAAAGTATATGCATGGTGTATACCTTGAAAATTGAGCAGCAAGTATACAGGGCCACTGGAGGGGGAAAAAAATTATGGAAATTACATTTTAAATTACGTTCATTAATTAAATTTTCCTCTAAACAGGCCCAAGTCACGGCCATGTGAGGCTGGTTCTACGCAGGGGCAAGAGGGGGCAATGCCCCCTCAAACAAATGTCCAGATGATACCAAAAGTAAATATAACGTCTTTGTTTGTTCAGTCAGCTGGGGAATAGTCTTCTGTTCTTCCCACAGCGTTAGTCTGTTTCTCAGAGGTGAGCCTGTCCGCTGCTCAGAACCGCCTGAGGAGAAATGCCCTGTGTCTGTCAGAGCCCGACATAAAGCCCCGTCCCAGCCCGCAGCTCTCCACAGTTTTCTCTGCTTTATAACTCTTGTGTTCTACAAATTAGTTTGAGAATTAGGCCATCTGATTAAGATACATTTTATGTTGTTGGTTGTCAAAGTCTGGATGGATATTTTATTTCATTCTTTATTATTTTATGTTTTTGATTTATTTATATATTTTTTTTTTCAGTTATATTTTTCAAGATTGGGTGAATTGATTTTTTTTTTTTTAATAACTAGGCCTACCCTTTTTAATTTTGTTAATATTGGCAATAGTGAGAAGTGTTATTGTTGGGTTCGAATATATTTGATAATGTAGGCCATCCCAGTTAAGTGTCATGTTGTTATAATCTGGATGAGGAATATTATATTTTATTTTTTATTGTTTAATTTTTCAGTTTTCCCCCTGAGGGATTGCCACCTTATTGTGGTCAAGGGGTTTGCGTGCCTCAGTGATCCTAGGAGCTACACCAGCAGGAGCTAGGCCTTTAGGTGGGACACCCAAGTTGGACAGGTCTTAGGGTAGAGGCCTGACAAAGTACAATCCAATTCCATGACGAAAACAGTTATCCACTTTCCTGCCGTCGCCATGTGCCCCCTTCACATTTCTGTCTGCCCCCTCATATATACCTGTCTAGAACCGGCCCTGCGGCCATGTCTCTTCAGAGTGTAGATGCTGCTGGTAATACTGTGATTCTGGGCTGAAACCAGGATTTTCTTCTTAGTAAATAAGTTACTATAAGTAAAACTATGTCTCCGAGTTTTTTTCTCATAATTTACAACTTTACAATTCTCTTTCTCATACATTTGTGAGTTATTTTTTCATAAATATATAACTTTAATCTCAGAATTTCTGATTTTTTTTTTTTTTGCAAATTTGTGACTTTATAATCTCAGAATTTTCTTTTATTTCCCGAGGTTTTTTTTGTTTTGTTTTTTTGATCGTGGAAAATCTGACTTATTTTTCCTCTGAATGTTTCCCCCTCCCTATACAAAGGCCCTAATACACTGCCGCAACATGTGGCTGTTGGAAGGAAGAAACTCTGAGCTAAGGCACAGCTGTAACGTTTTCAATGAGACACACAGTTTGAAAAGCTTTTTCCTGTAAATGATCTCAGTAAGCTGGTAGCTCAAAACCACGAAACCATCTGTTAAAAGTGAGGAAATGCAAAAATTTCACCTGAGCAACAGCTGCAAGTAGCAATGAGCAGCATTGTGGGTATTGAAGTCCTTGTTTATTGTCCCAGCAGTTCAGCCTTCGCTTTACTTTGGTGATAATAATGTAGTTATTATTTGATAGACATGATGGAAAGCGTATGTTTCCCTGCTGCCTGCTGCATGTGGGCCTTTGGTCAGCTGTCAGGTTGGAGTGCAGTCTCGAGCAGGCGCGTGTCCGTTTCAATCAGAGCGTCAGTCTGTGGCGGTGCAGGCAGGCAGCCCGTGTGGCTGCTGGGCTTGACACTGTATTGGTTTTTCACTCTGACATGCACAAGCCAGCGGCTGGGCATTCATTTTGAAATGTTTTATCTAACCCTCTGGACACCGTTTCCTTTATTGCTTTCAAAAATATAAAATAAATCGCCACTTTGGCAAGTGGAGATGCAGTTTTTTGTTGGTAAATGCTGAAGCATAGAATTCTGTCTTAAGATGTAGATATAAAATTTAGAAAAAAAACCACCCTCTCCCAAAAAGAAAAAAAAAACAAACAAAAAACACAAATAAAAAGAAAAGGAAAGAAAAAACAAAAAGACAAAACTTTTTTTCTTACAGGACAAAAGTAGGAAAAAGTCTGGATATAAGTGTTCTTTTAACTGAGTCAGTTGTTGTTTCTGTCCATCACATTTCATGGAAATCCCTCCATTCACTGAGATACTGATAGAGAAAACTAACATAATCCGCTTGGTGAACATATAATGGCGTATTAGTGCCAATGTAGGGGGAAAATTATGGAGCAGGAGAAGGGGGGTAATATTCTGAGGAAAAAAACACAGAATTTCCAAGATTAAATTTGCAGATTTATGAGAAAAAAAACTTGAAAATTCTGAGATTATAAAATCACAAATTTACAAAAGAAAAACTGTGAAACACATTTTTTTTTATTCTTATTTTTGGTCAAGGAACCACATCATTTCACTGTGCAAGGTTGGATCAACCACAAATGATTTTCACCATTCAATAAATGCAAAAGTCCTTGAAACAAAGAGACAAAAAAAAAAACAAAAACAAAAACAAAAAACAAATAAAAGACTATTTAGGCCAATGATGATTAGTGAGTGTTGCACAGGATCTTTTTCCATATGCCCCTGTCCTCGATGCCACTCAGGATAGCAAAATGCCAGCAGCTGATTAGGATGAGGTTTTCCTGTGGAGTGAGGACGCCCTCTAGTGGAATTCAGAGCATGTGTGCAGATCTGCTGTTTAAAGGAAAGTAGTACATTGAAAAGAAAATGAAAGTTTTACAGCTGCCCACAAAGGAGAAGCATGGTTAATGGATGTGGTATGTAATTCAATTCAGTTCAATTCAATTCAGTTCAATTCAATGTTATTTATTTATATAACCCAGAATCACAAATTACAAATTTGTCTCAAGGGGCTTTACAGGAATGCAACATCCTCTGTCCTTAGACCCTCACATCGGAGGAGGAACAACTCCCTAAAAAAACCCCTTTAACAGGGAGAAAAATAGGAAGAAACCTCAGGGGAGCAACAGAGGAGGGATCCCTCCCCAGGACGGACAGACGTGCAATGGATGTTGTACGCACAGAAACAGAATACAGATTACATAATGCCATTGTTAGTGCAAAGGTGGATTGCTGGTGCTTGCGGGGAATTAAATTTAAATGTATTTAAAGTTAAATATTTCAGCTATGTGACACTGATTTTTAGATGAGATAGGATGTAGAAAATGAAGCTCTGCTCTTCTCTGGGACTCTAAAGCACCACTTTTCAGTGCTTTTGGAGCTAAAACAGCCAAATCAGAATCTAACATGGTTGTGTTGTAGACTACTATAATATGAAAACATGATATTGTTTACAGGCAGACTATACATCAGGGGAGGGTTATGTTATGTTATGTTATGTTATGTTAAGGAATTACGTGATAATTCTCAATTCTCAAAAGAATGATTTAAAAATGCCTCAAAAATCATAACATTAGGCTCAAGATGTGTTACATTACGACTGTGGGTTAGTCTTGGATTGAACCTGAAGGGTTTTATGGTTCCTCAGGTGCCCCCTCCCATTTTAGCTGTATAGTCTGCCTTCCAAAACTGCCGCCAGCTCAAAACTAGGCCATTTATACTTACTGCTGTAGATTCAAGATAATATTGACAGTAGGCTACACCTGAATACAGCTATATCTATAACTATATCTATCTATCTATCTATCTATCTATCTATCTATCTATCTATCTATCTATCTATCTATCTATCTATCTATTGTGTGACTGCGTTTGGTGGCTGTAAGTGGCGTAACCCAACTGTTTGAGTCATCCATGAAGACCTACCTGAACTCTGTGACTTACCTGATCAGCGAGCATTCGAACTGAGAAACGATGCTACTCCATATTATCCTCATGCACAATGGCAACAGCGGGAGAGGGGCTATTGCCAAATACAAGATAGATAGATAGATAGATAGATAGATAGATAGATAGATAGATAGATAGATAGATAGATAGATAGATAGATAGATAGATAGATACACATACATGTACACATACAGACACACACACACAGGGTACACCTGGATGCAGCTGTACCCTGTACAGAGATTTGTGCACCAGCCAGGCTCAGCTGGACCAGTCTAACCTGATCTCAGAGCAGTGAAAGACCCGATCCAGCGTGAACCTCAGCTGATGGAACTGACCCCAGGTCCCGTCTCCGTATCAAGGAGCAGGCGCAGGCGGTATGGCTGTAACGGCAACGACCCGTGGTCCAAGACGGTATTTATCCCCTGTTGAGAAGCCACGGAGCAGTCATTGGCACATCATGGCGGCGCAGTTCGGACAACAGCACGGTCCTTGCGACCAGATGTTCAGCAGGCCAATGCCACATCTCCATGACATCCGTGACGCAGGCGCCGTCTCCTCGTAGCAGCAGAGAGCGCCTGCATCACTCAGGATCACCAGTCTGTAGCCTCTAGTCTCTGCGCAGGCTGCACCGACCACCGTAGACCGGCCTGAGGACACACCTGCTGTGCAGCTGGTAGAGCCAGCTGGAGAGCCCGCCTGGGAAAGACGAGACTCGCTTGGTCTTTGCTCAGTCTAAGACCGGACTGAAGAGAGTGAACCACTCAACAGCTGAACTTGGAGAGCTTACACATACTACGTTGGGCCACACTTAGTCAAGGCAAGCCAAACCGGTTGATAGACCAGTCAAAGACCAACACCAGCATGTGTGCTGGACACACACCTGCTGACCAGCAACAGGTATGTGACACACACCTGCTCCCGACCTGGCCTTTTAAAGACTCCGACTGACGTCATAATCAACCAAATGATGACGTTGCACGCGCAGCACAGACAACACCTAGAACACTGCTCAATATTTTACAATCACCTGCACTGGTTTGTGACGGACGGCATGACATCACAATGGCTACAGCTCCACATTGTTGAATTTGTGTGTGTGTGTGTGTGTGTGTGTATATATATATATATATGTGTGTGTGTGTGTGTGTGTGTGTGTGTGTGTGTCTGTGTGTTTGTGTGTGTGTGTGTACACATACACACACATACAGTACAGGCCAAAAGTTTGGACACACCTTCTCATTCAATGCGTTTTCTTTATTTTTATGACTATTTATGTTGTAGATTCTCACTGAAGGAATCAAAACTATGAATGAACACATGTGGAGTTATGTACTTAACAAAAAAAGGTGAAATAACTGAAGACATGTTTTATATTCTAGTTTCTTCAAAATAGCCACCCTTTGCTCTGATTACTGCTTTGCACACTCTTGGCATTCTCTCCATGAGCTTCAAGAGGTAGTCACCTGAAATGGTTTTCCAACAGTCTTGAAGGAGTTCCCAGAGGTGTTTAGCACTTGTTGGCCCTTTGCCTTCACTCTGCGGTCCAGCTCACCCCAAACCATCTCGATTGGGTTCAGGTCCGGTGACTGTGGAGGCCAGGTCATCTGCCGCAGCACTCCATCACTCTCCTTCTTGGTCAAATAGCCCTTACACAGCCTGGAGGTGTGTTTGGGCTCATTGTCCTGTTGAAAAATAAATGATGGTCCAACTAAACGCAAACCGGATGGGATGGCATGCCGCTGCAGGATGCTGTGGTAGCCATGCTGGTTCAGTGTGCCTTCAATTTTGAATAAATCCCCAACAGTGTCACCAGCAAAACACTCCCACACCATCACACCTCCTCCTCCATGCTTCACAGTGGGAACCAGGCATGTGGAATCCATCCGTTCACCTTTTCTGCGTCTCACAAAGACACGGCGGATGGAACCAAAGATCTCAAATTTGGACTCATCAGACCAAAGCACAGATTTCCACTGGTCTAATGTCCATTCCTTGTGTTTCTTGGCCCAAACAAATCTCTTCTGCTTGTTGCCTCTCCTTAGCAGTGGTTTCCTAGCAGCTATTTGACCATGAAGGCCTGATTGGCGCAGTCTCCTCTTAACAGTTGTTCTAGAGATGGGTCTGCTGCTAGAACTCTGTGTGGCATTTATCTGGTCTCTGATCTGAGCTGCTGTTAACTTGCGATTTCTGAGGCTGGTGACTCGGGTGAACTTGTCCTCAGAAGCAGAGGTGACTCTTGGTCTTCCTTTCCTGGGTCGGTCCTCATGTGTGCCAGTTTTGTTGTAGCGCTTGATGGTTTTTGCGACTCCACTCCACCCTCAACCCCCTCCACACATATAAAGTTTTTGCAATTTTCCGGACTCACTGACCTTCATTTCTTAAAGTAATGATGGCCACTCGTTTTTCTTTAGTTAGCTGATTGGTTCTTGCCATAATATGAATTTTAACAGTTGTCCAATAGGGCTGTCGGCTGTGAAAATCTGTAGTAATCAGAGCAAAGGCTGGCTATTTTGAAGAAACTAGAAAATAAAACATGTTTTCAGTTATTTCACCTTTTTTTGTTAAGTACATAACTCCACATGTGTTCATTCATAGTTTTGATTCCTTCAGTGAGAATCGACAATGTAAATAGTTATGAAAATAAAGAAAACACTTTGAATGAGACGGTGTGTCCAAACTTTTGGCCTGTACTGTATATACGGCTGTGAAAAAGTATTTGCCCCTTTCCCGATTTCTTAGTTTTTTGGAGATTTGTCACACTTAAATGTTTCAGATCATCATACAAATTTTAATACTAGGTAAAGATAACCCATGTAAATACAAAATGCAGTTTTTAAATGATGATTTCATTCATGAAGGGAAAAAAACCTACTTGGCCCTATGTGAAAAAGTAATTGCCCCCTAAACCTAATAACGGATTGTGCCAATCAAGCGTTTGCGATAATTGGCAATGAGTGTTTTACATCGCTGTGGAGGAATTCTGGCCCACTCTTCTTTACAGAAATGTTTTAATTCAGCCAAATTGGAGGGTTTTGGAGCACGAACGGCCTGGTCATGCCACAGTATCTTAAGTTTTTTTTTTTTTTTTTTTCTTTAAGCCATTCAGAGGTGGACTTGCTGGTGTATTTTGGATCATTGTCCTGCTGCATGACCCAAATTTGCCTGAGCTTGAGGCCTCAACCTGATGGCCGGACATTCTCCCTCAGGATTTACAGGTAAAGAGTTGAATTCATGGTTCCATCATTTATGGCAAGTCGTCCAGGTCCTGAAGCAACAAAGCAGCCCCAGACCATCACACTACCACCACCATGTTTGACTGCTGGTATGATGTTATTTTCATGAAATGCTGTGTTGATTTTACACCAGATGTAACGGGACGCACACCTTCCAAAGAGTTCAACTTTTGTCTCGTCGGTCCACAGAATATTTTCCCCAAAGTCATGGGATCATCAAGATGTTTTCTGTCAAATGTGAGACGAGCCTTTGTGTTCTTTTTGGTCAGCAGTGGTTTTCCCCTTGGAACTCTCCCATGGATGCCATTTTTGCCCAGTCTGGTTCTTATTGTTGAATCATGGACACTGACCTCCACTGAGGCAAGTGAGGCCTGCACTTCTTTAGATGTTGTTCTGGCTTCTTTTGTGACCTCTTGGATGAGTCGCCGATGCACTCTTGGAGTATTTTTGGTAGGCCGGCCACTAATGGGAAGGTTCACCACTGTTCCAAGTTTTCTCCATTTGTGGATAATGGCTCTCACTGTGGTTCGCTGGAGTCCCAAAGCCTTAGAAATGGCTTTGTAACCCTTTCCACACTGATAGATGCCAATGACTTTGTCTCTCATCTGTTCTTGAATTTCTTTAGATCGCAGCATGATGTGTTGCTTTTGAGATCTTTTATCCTACTTCACTTTGTCAGACAGGTTCTGTTTAAGTGATTTCTTGATTCAACAGGTTTGGCAGTAATCAGGCCTGGGTGTGGCTGTCAAATTAAACTCAGCTTTCCAAACAAATGTGGTCAATCACAGTTAATTCATGATTTAACAAGGGGGTGCAGTTACTTTTTCACATAGGGCTGAGTAGGTTTGGATAGCTTTATTCCTTTATTAAATGAAATCATCATTTAAAAACTGCATTTTGTATTTACACTGGTAATCTTTGTCTAATATTAAATATTAGTAATATTTGTTTGATGCTCTGAAAATTTTAAGTGTGACAAATAGCCTATGACAAAAAATAAGAAATCAGGAAGGGGGCAAATATTTTTTCACATCACTGTATACACACACACACACACACACACACACACACACACACTAATATTAATTACACCTAAATATCAAAACAGTCTGTGTTCCCTTATGTTTACTTATTTGTTTGATTTTTTGTTAATTTGTCTTTTTGTTAATTTACCTTGGCAGAAACAACTGAATGATGGTTCTGAATGTCAGAAAATTACACAGACTAACACTTGAAAACATTCACGTGTGATGTGGCAATGCTTCAAGAGGTACATTTAAAAGAGGCTGAAATGCCTAAATTAAAACAAAGATGGGTAGGACAAGTATTTTCTGCACCAGGCAGTGGAGCAGCTAGGGGTGTCAGCATCTTGATGGCAAAAAGAATCTCGTTTAAATTAATAGAACAAATTGTTGACAAGGATTGGAAGATACATTATAATTTCAGGCGTATTACAAAATCAAAAATATACACTTGTTAACATTTATGCACCTAATTCCAATCAAGCTGTATTTCTATCATCACTGAGTGTACTCCTATCAAAGTTTGCTGGAGACCCCATTCTGTTTGGTGGAGACTTTAATATGGTCACTGATCCTACTACAGACCGTTCAAGCCGTCCCCTTCCATCAGATGGAGCTCTCTCTACAGCTTTTATTGAATTAAAAAAATCATTGGCACTGACTGATATCTGGCGCCTATCCAATCCCAGTACCCGTGAATACACTTTTTACTCCATGGCTCATAATTCATATTCACGAATAGATTATCTGCTTGTATCGAAAGACCTACTGGAGAACGTGGTAGACTCTCAGATTCATAGTATCATCATATCTGACCATGCACCTGTATCAGTTACTTTTTCCCCGCTAGTTAATGTACACAAGACTAAACAATGGAGATTTAATAACTCCCTTCTGAAAGATGATGAATTTAGATCAATAATTAAAGAAAAAATACCAGAATTTTTTGCCATTAACTTAAATTCAGGTCCACCTGTCCAAATAATATGGGAAGTGTTTAAAGCCACGTGCAGAGGGTGGATAATAAGCTACTCTACTGCAAAAAAGAAGAAAATATTGGACAAAAAAAGAAACTTAATGACCGAACTTAAGAACTTAGAAACGCAACACATGCTTGACCCAAAAAACTCCAGACTTAGGAACTCATTATTATTGATAAGAGCTGACTTACAAGCAATTGTACATGAAGAGACATCATTTGCGTTGTCTCAATTACGCAAGAAATATTTCGAATCGGGTGAAAAGGCTGGAAAAATGCTAGCACTCAGGCTAAAACAATTGGAAAATCAACACTCTATTTCAGCAATATATGATTGTAAGGGGTCTTTAATATGTGAGCCAAAACAAATTAATGTAGCCTTTCAGGAATTTTATTCTAATTTGTACACATCGGAATATCATGCCAATAATTAGGGTATGGATAGCTTTTTTAAAGATATATCACTACCCACCCTAAAGATTAATGGAAAGGAGACACTGGAGACATATATTCTGGAAACAGAAGTCAAATTTGCCATTTAGAAGCTACACACAAGCCTT
This sequence comes from Myripristis murdjan, assembly GCF_902150065.1. Taxonomy (NCBI): domain Eukaryota; kingdom Metazoa; phylum Chordata; class Actinopteri; order Holocentriformes; family Holocentridae; genus Myripristis; species Myripristis murdjan. The sequence goes on from NC_043982.1 coordinate 5,455,464, forward strand.
TACCCTTGGTTAAAATTTGGAGAGGAGATGTTCCAGAGTCTGGACAGGAACTTAACTGGGATGTTATTTGGTCTAATATTAAGATATCCTCTCGAAACCCAGACCACCAACAAATTCATTTTAATTTTGTCCACAGAACATATCTTACTCCTCGTAAGCTTTATCTTATGAAATGGAATACTGATCCCTTGTGTGCCCTATGCTGCCTGGGTGTGACCGGAACATTTTTACACATGTACTGGGAATGCCAGCCTGTTGCTTTTTTTTGGAAAATGGTCACTGATGTATTATCAGATTTGGTAGCAGAAAGAATTCCGTTTTCAATTTCTGTTTTGATACTAAATGACTTCTCATCATTGTCCCTTTCTATTCATAAAAAATGTATTGTTTTAGCCGGACTAACAGCTGCAAAGAAGATGCTGGCAACTCGTTGGAAACCTCCACACTCACTGTCTGGGAAGCAGTGGTTGCTTTTTTTTCTGGATGTTGTTTTCATGGAGATATCCACAGCTCGGACAAATGGAACCAAAGAGGCTAGATTGATGTCATGGCGTGTAGTAGCTGACTGTTTAAAAACCTGTGTATCCAACTGTAATATGCAATGCAATGTAACTAGTGCTGACTGTTAACCGAGTAGTGTTCTGCCTACTTGTGATTTTGTTTTGTATAGTAATGATGGCTGTCCTATGGGTCCTGATCTGGAGCAGGTTGGGGGATGGGTAAGGGGCGGGTGGGTTTATGGGAATATATTGGTTGGCATGATTCATTATTGCTGTCAATTGTCAATTTGCACCACCCAAATTTTTTTATTTTTTTTTTATTTTTTATTTTATTTTATTTTATTTATTTATTTATTTTTTGATTACTTAATAAAAATTTGATCACAAAAAAAAAAAAAAAATCTGCCATTGAAGTTCTCTCAAATGGGAAAGCACCAGGAAGTGATGGATATAGTATTGAGTTTTATAAAAGTTTCCAGGACATATTAGCCCCATTTCTCACCATGCTTTTCAATGATATTATTTTCAAACAGTCAGTGCCAATGTCTATGCGATCTGCTATCATTTCTCTTATTCCAAAACCGGGCAAGGACCATATGCAAATGAGTAATTATAGACCATTAAGCCTTCTAAATAACGACTATAAACTGTTTGCCAAGATCCTTGCTATGCGTTTGGAGAAGGTAATACCATCATTAGTGCATTTAGACCAGGTTGGCTTCATTCGAGGCCGCCTTTCTTCTAATAATATGAGGAGACTCTTTCATGTTATGACAGGAGCATCTACTTCTCAGCATCCAGCAGTAGCAATATCGCTGGATGCTGAAAAGGCTTTTGATAGAATAGAGTGGCCTTTTTTATTTCATGTACTGTCAAAATATGGTTTTGGACCAAAATGTATACAGTGGATCAAGGCATTATATCATGAACCGACTGCTTGTGTTAAAACAAATGGCGTAATATCCCGTCCCTTCCAACTTTTTAGATCCACATGGCAGGGTTGTCCAGCTTCTCCATCTATTTTTATTTTAGCATTAGAACCGCTGGCATGTGCCATAAGAGCTGATCAAAATATAACCGGTATTAATTTGAGTGGATATGATTTTAAAGCCAGTCTTTATGCTGATGATATTATATTAACATTATCTCATCCTCTTCAATCAATACCACATTTGCTTAAACTTTGGTCAATTTTCAGGATACAAAATTAATTGCAGTAAAAGTGAGGCCATCCCTCTTAACCATCACACCTTTGCAACCCACCTTGGTTCTGCACCCTTTGTTTGGAAACCTCAAGGCATGAAATATCTTGGCATAAACATCATATCACCAATTAATAAGATATTTGATTTAAACGGCCCTAACATTTTAAGAGGCATTAGAGAAGACTTAAAGAGATGGACAGCCCTGCCACTATCATTGTGGGGCAGAGCAGAAATTATAAAGATGAACATCCTACCCAGATTATCCTTTGTCATATCAGCCATACCATTAAAGTTTCCACAGCAATGGTTTAAAGAAATTGATACACTATTTTCAAACTTTCTCTGGGGTGGCAAGAAGCCCAGAATCAACCGTAAAAAATTGTCTATGCCTAGAAATAAGGGAGGGTTAGCTGTACCTGATGTATATCTTTATTATCTAGTGCACAATGTAAGGTTTCCACTGTCATGGACATATAAAAATAAAAATCAATACATCGAGGATAGCTGGCAGTGGTTGGAGGAGAAGACCATATCAGCATATAATAAATCAATTTCTATATCATCTTTATGGTACCATCCCAAATATAATGTCAAAATAAATAATTCACTTTTCGATTTTTCATGTGAAATTGTAAAGGCAGTACACAAACAAATGTCAATACATGGATTGTCTTTACCATCTTGCCCTATCTGGAATAACCCACTGTTAACAGCAGGTGGCAGAACATTGACCGAGAATACCTGGCAACAACACAATATTACACAGCTGGGGCAGGTTGTAAGAGATGGTGATATTATACCATTTAAGGAGATTAAAATGCAGTTTGGCCTGAATGATTTTGCATATTGTCAATATTTTCAGTTGAATTCTATTTTCAAAAACTTTAAATCTAAAGGAATCATGTTGGGATCTAAAACTGTCCTTGATGGCAAACTAAGAGCTGCTGCTACTTGACGGGGAACAGTTTCAGTTATTTATAAATTATTAAGTTTATCCCAGCCTGACAGCACTACTTCCACCAAGTTACAATGGGAACGGGACATTGGTAAATCTCTCACTGTAGATCAGTGGGATTCAATACTGAAACATTCAACTTCTGTTTCCAGTTGTGTGAGATATAAAATGATTCAAATTAAAATTATACACAGAGTTTATATCACACCGCATAAGTTAAAAAAAATGGGCCCAAAAGTATCTGAACTGTTCTGGCATCGCTGTGGTGAGCCTGGTACTTTCATGCATTTATTATGGTTCTGCCCAGTGGTAAAACAATTTTGGTTTGAAGTAATTGATATTCTAAAAGTGATATTAAATATTCACATTCCCCAATGTAGTGGAAGTAGAGTGGAAAATATACATGCAAGAAGGACTCAACGTATCATTGCTCTAGCTTTTCTGTCTGTGAAGAGGACAATACTTATGAACTGGAAGATACGCAAGCCAGACTGCTACAATATACACAGTTGGCTGAAGGACATTTTAGACCTGCTGTCAATGGAAAAGGCAACCTCAGTGCTTAAAGATAATGAAAATGAGCAAGGTGCTCCATGGACTGTCATTAGAGAACACTTAAACAATAGAACACTAACTTGATCTGAAGTGTCTGACACATGTTTTTGTTGAACTGAACTGATGTAAAAGAAAACGCTGAAGGATCTGCCTAACGCAATGAAGCTCTGGCACCATCATTTCTTAAGTTTATCTGTACCAACTCCACCCCCCTCCCTTTTTTTTTTTTTTTTTTTGTCTTGTCTTAAGTTGTGCGTCATTGTAATGTGTCTTTTGTTGTGTTATGTGAAATGTGGTGCTGTCATTGTCTTTTTTTGTTTTTTTTGAAAAATTAAAAATTATAAATAATAAAAAAATAAAAATAATAAATTAAAAAAAGAAAATTACACAGACTATAACAAGTAATAAAAATCTACCTCTCACTGAATACAAAATATGTAAAATGTAAAATAAAAAACAACTATAGTCCGTGCATTATGGGAATGTAACAAAATCAAAACTTCATGGGTAGAACTGCAGGGCTGGTTAATGGAAACTCTGAGGATAAATATACATTTTTCTGCATCATTTTGTTTAATTAATGATATCCATGATGACACTGTAACTAAATATCCTATGGGATGGATCACTGTTTTATCATCATTAGTTATGAAGAAACTCACACTGCACTATTAGAAGGGTTCAAATCCTTCCTCTATACACCACTGGAAAGTATATGCATGATGTATACCTTGAAAATTGAGCAGCAAGTATACAGGGCCACTGGAGGGGGAAAAAATTATGGAAATTACATTTTAAATTACGTTCATTAATTAAATTTTCCTCTAAACAGGCCCAAGTCACGGCCATGTGAGGCTGGTTCTACGCAGGGGCAAGAGGGGGCAATGCCCCCTCAAACAAATGTCCAGATGATACCAAAAGTAAATATAACGTCTTTGTTTGTTCAGTCAGCTGGGGAATAGTCTTCTGTTCTTCCCACAGCGTTAGTCTGTTTCTCAGAGGTGAGCCTGTCCGCTGCTCAGAACCGCCTGAGGAGAAATGCCCTGTGTCTGTCAGAGCCCGACATAAAGCCCCGTCCCAGCCCGCAGCTCTCCACAGTTTTCTCTGCTTTATAACTCTTGTGTTCTACAAATTAGTTTGAGAATTAGGCCATCTGATTAAGATACATTTTATGTTGTTGGTTGTCAAAGTCTGGATGGATATTTTATTTCATTCTTTATTATTTTATGTTTTTGATTTATTTATATATATTTTTTTTCAGTTATATTTTTCAAGATTGGGTGAATTGATTTTTTTTTTTTTAATAACTAGGCCTACCCTTTTTAGTTTTGTTAATATTGGCAATAGTGAGAAGTGTTATTGTTGGGTTCGAATATATTTGATAATGTAGGCCATCCCAGTTAAGTGTCATGTTGTTATAATCTGGATGAGGAATATTATATTTTATTTTTTATTGTTTAATTTTTCAGTTTTCCCCCTGAGGGATTGCCACCTTATTGTGGTCAAGGGGTTTGCGTGCCTCAGTGATCCTAGGAGCTACACCAGCAGGAGCTAGGCCTTTAGGTGGGACACCCAAGTTGGACAGGTCTTAGGGTAGAGGCCTGACAAAGTACAATCCAATTCCATGACGAAAACAGTTATCCACTTTCCTGCCGTCGCCATGTGCCCCCTTCACATTTCTGTCTGCCCCCTCATATATACCTGTCTAGAACCGGCCCTGCGGCCATGTCTCTTCAGAGTGTAGATGCTGCTGGTAATACTGTGATTCTGGGCTGAAACCAGGATTTTCTTCTTAGTAAATAAGTTACTATAAGTAAAACTATGTCTCCGAGTTTTTTTCTCATAATTTACAACTTTACAATTCTCTTTCTCATACATTTGTGAGTTATTTTTTCATAAATATATAACTTTAATCTCAGAATTTCTGATTTTTTTTTTTTTTTGCAAATTTGTGACTTTATAATCTCAGAATTTTCTTTTATTTCCCGAGGTTTTTTTTGTTTTGTTTTTTTGATCGTGGAAAATCTGACTTATTTTTCCTCTGAATGTTTCCCCCTCCCTATACAAAGGCCCTAATACACTGCCGCAACATGTGGCTGTTGGAAGGAAGAAACTCTGAGCTAAGGCACAGCTGTAACGTTTTCAATGAGACACACAGTTTGAAAAGCTTTTTCCTGTAAATGATCTCAGTAAGCTGGTAGCTCAAAACCACGAAACCATCTGTTAAAAGTGAGGAAATGCAAAAATTTCACCTGAGCAACAGCTGCAAGTAGCAATGAGCAGCATTGTGGGTATTGAAGTCCTTGTTTATTGTCCCAGCAGTTCAGCCTTCGCTTTACTTTGGTGATAATAATGTAGTTATTATTTGATAGACATGATGGAAAGCGTATGTTTCCCTGCTGCCTGCTGCATGTGGGCCTTTGGTCAGCTGTCAGGTTGGAGTGCAGTCTCGAGCAGGCGCGTGTCCGTTTCAATCAGAGCGTCAGTCTGTGGCGGTGCAGGCAGGCAGCCCGTGTGGCTGCTGGGCTTGACACTGTATTGGTTTTCACTCTGACATGCACAAGCCAGCGGCTGGGCATTCATTTTGAAATGTTTTATCTAACCCTCTGGACACCGTTTCCTTTATTGCTTTCAAAAATATAAAATAAATCGCCACTTTGGCAAGTGGAGATGCAGTTTTTTGTTGGTAAATGCTGAAGCATAGAATTCTGTCTTAAGATGTAGATATAAAATTTAGAAAAAAACCCACCCTCTCCCAAAAAGAAAAAAAAAACAAACAAAAAACACAAATAAAAAGAAAAGGAAAGAAAAAACAAAAAGACAAAACTTTTTTTCTTACAGGACAAAAGTAGGAAAAAGTCTGGATATAAGTGTTCTTTTAACTGAGTCAGTTGTTGTTTCTGTCCATCACATTTCATGGAAATCCCTCCATTCACTGAGATACTGATAGAGAAAACTAACATAATCCGCTTGGTGAACATATAATGGCGTATTAGTGCCAATGTAGGGGGAAAATTATGGAGCAGGAGAAGGGGGGTAATATTCTGAGGAAAAAAACACAGAATTTCCAAGATTAAATTTGCAGATTTATGAGAAAAAAAAACTTGAAAATTCTGAGATTATAAAATCACAAATTTACAAAAGAAAAACTGTGAAACACATTTTTTTTTATTCTTATTTTTGGTCAAGGAACCACATCATTTCACTGTGCAAGGTTGGATCAACCACAAATGATTTTCACCATTCAATAAATGCAAAAGTCCTTGAAACAAAGAGACAAAAAAAAAACAAAACAAAAACAAAAAACAAATAAAAGACTATTTAGGCCAATGATGATTAGTGAGTGTTGCACAGGATCTTTTTCCATATGCCCCTGTCCTCGATGCCACTCAGGATAGCAAAATGCCAGCAGCTGATTAGGATGAGGTTTCCTGTGGAGTGAGGACGCCCTCTAGTGGAATTCAGAGCATGTGTGCAGATCTGCTGTTTAAAGGAAAGTAGTACATTGAAAAGAAAATGAAAGTTTTACAGCTGCCCACAAAGGAGAAGCATGGTTAATGGATGTGGTATGTAATTCAATTCAGTTCAATTCAATTCAGTTCAATTCAATGTTATTTATTTATATAACCCAGAATCACAAATTACAAATTTGTCTCAAGGGGCTTTACAGGAATGCAACATCCTCTGTCCTTAGACCCTCACATCGGAGGAGGAACAACTCCCTAAAAAAAACCCTTTAACAGGGAGAAAAATAGGAAGAAACCTCAGGGGAGCAACAGAGGAGGGATCCCTCCCCAGGACGGACAGACGTGCAATGGATGTTGTACGCACAGAAACAGAATACAGATTACATAATGCCATTGTTAGTGCAAAGGTGGATTGCTGGTGCTTGCGGGGAATTAAATTTAAATGTATTTAAAGTTAAATATTTCAGCTATGTGACACTGATTTTTAGATGAGATAGGATGTAGAAAATGAAGCTCTGCTCTTCTCTGGGACTCTAAAGCACCACTTTTCAGTGCTTTTGGAGCTAAAACAGCCAAATCAGAATCTAACATGGTTGTGTTGTAGACTACTATAATATGAAAACATGATATTGTTTACAGGCAGACTATACATCAGGGGAGGGTTATGTTATGTTATGTTATGTTATGTTAAGGAATTACGTGATAATTCTCAATTCTCAAAAGAATGATTTAAAAATGCCTCAAAAATCATAACATTAGGCTCAAGATGTGTTACATTACGACTGTGGGTTAGTCTTGGATTGAACCTGAAGGGTTTTATGGTTCCTCAGGTGCCCCCTCCCATTTTAGCTGTATAGTCTGCCTTCCAAAACTGCCGCCAGCTCAAAACTAGGCCATTTATACTTACTGCTGTAGATTCAAGATAATATTGACAGTAGGCTACACCTGAATACAGCTATATCTATAACTATATCTATCTATCTATCTATCTATCTATCTATCTATCTATCTATCTATCTATCTATCTATCTATCTATCTATTGTGTGACTGCGTTTGGTGGCTGTAAGTGGCGTAACCCAACTGTTTGAGTCATCCATGAAGACCTACCTGAACTCTGTGACTTACCTGATCAGCGAGCATTCGAACTGAGAAACGATGCTACTCCATATTATCCTCATGCACAATGGCAACAGCGGGAGAGGGGCTATTGCCAAATACAAGATAGATAGATAGATAGATAGATAGATAGATAGATAGATAGATAGATAGATAGATAGATAGATACACATACATGTACACATACAGACACACACACACAGGGTACACCTGGATGCAGCTGTACCCTGTACAGAGATTTGTGCACCAGCCAGGCTCAGCTGGACCAGTCTAACCTGATCTCAGAGCAGTGAAAGACCCGATCCAGCGTGAACCTCAGCTGATGGAACTGACCCCAGGTCCCGTCTCCGTATCAAGGAGCAGGCGCAGGCGGTATGGCTGTAACGGCAACGACCCGTGGTCCAAGACGGTATTTATCCCCTGTTGAGAAGCCACGGAGCAGTCATTGGCACATCATGGCGGCGCAGTTCGGACAACAGCACGGTCCTTGCGACCAGATGTTCAGCAGGCCAATGCCACATCTCCATGACATCCGTGACGCAGGCGCCGTCTCCTCGTAGCAGCAGAGAGCGCCTGCATCACTCAGGATCACCAGTCTGTAGCCTCTAGTCTCTGCGCAGGCTGCACCGACCACCGTAGACCGGCCTGAGGACACACCTGCTGTGCAGCTGGTAGAGCCAGCTGGAGAGCCCGCCTGGGAAAGACGAGACTCGCTTGGTCTTTGCTCAGTCTAAGACCGGACTGAAGAGAGTGAACCACTCAACAGCTGAACTTGGAGAGCTTACACATACTACGTTGGGCCACACTTAGTCAAGGCAAGCCAAACCGGTTGATAGACCAGTCAAAGACCAACACCAGCATGTGTGCTGGACACACACCTGCTGACCAGCAACAGGTATGTGACACACACCTGCTCCCGACCTGGCCTTTTAAAGACTCCGACTGACGTCATAATCAACCAAATGATGACGTTGCACGCGCAGCACAGACAACACCTAGAACACTGCTCAATATTTTACAATCACCTGCACTGGTTTGTGACGGACGGCATGACATCACAATGGCTACAGCTCCACATTGTTGAATTTGTGTGTGTGTGTGTGTGTGTGTGTGTGTGTGTGTGTGTATATATATATATATATATGTGTGTGTGTGTGTGTGTGTGTGTGTGTGTGTGTCTGTGTGTTTGTGTGTGTGTGTGTACACATACACACACATACAGTACAGGCCAAAAGTTTGGACACACCTTCTCATTCAATGCGTTTTCTTTATTTTTATGACTATTTATGTTGTAGATTCTCACTGAAGGAATCAAAACTATGAATGAACACATGTGGAGTTATGTACTTAACAAAAAAAGGTGAAATAACTGAAGACATGTTTTATATTCTAGTTTCTTCAAAATAGCCACCCTTTGCTCTGATTACTGCTTTGCACACTCTTGGCATTCTCTCCATGAGCTTCAAGAGGTAGTCACCTGAAATGGTTTTCCAACAGTCTTGAAGGAGTTCCCAGAGGTGTTTAGCACTTGTTGGCCCTTTGCCTTCACTCTGCGGTCCAGCTCACCCCAAACCATCTCGATTGGGTTCAGGTCCGGTGACTGTGGAGGCCAGGTCATCTGCCGCAGCACTCCATCACTCTCCTTCTTGGTCAAATAGCCCTTACACAGCCTGGAGGTGTGTTTGGGCTCATTGTCCTGTTGAAAAATAAATGATGGTCCAACTAAACGCAAACCGGATGGGATGGCATGCCGCTGCAGGATGCTGTGGTAGCCATGCTGGTTCAGTGTGCCTTCAATTTTGAATAAATCCCCAACAGTGTCACCAGCAAAACACTCCCACACCATCACACCTCCTCCTCCATGCTTCACAGTGGGAACCAGGCATGTGGAATCCATCCGTTCACCTTTTCTGCGTCTCACAAAGACACGGCGGATGGAACCAAAGATCTCAAATTTGGACTCATCAGACCAAAGCACAGATTTCCACTGGTCTAATGTCCATTCCTTGTGTTTCTTGGCCCAAACAAATCTCTTCTGCTTGTTGCCTCTCCTTAGCAGTGGTTTCCTAGCAGCTATTTGACCATGAAGGCCTGATTGGCGCAGTCTCCTCTTAACAGTTGTTCTAGAGATGAGTCTGCTGCTAGAACTCTGTGTGGCATTTATCTGGTCTCTGATCTGAGCTGCTGTTAACTTGCGATTTCTGAGGCTGGTGACTCGGGTGAACTTGTCCTCAGAAGCAGAGGTGACTCTTGGTCTTCCTTTCCTGGGTCGGTCCTCATGTGTGCCAGTTTTGTTGTAGCGCTTGATGGTTTTTGCGACTCCACTCCACCCTCAACCCCCTCCACACATATAAAGTTTTTGCAATTTTCCGGACTCACTGACCTTCATTTCTTAAAGTAATGATGGCCACTCGTTTTTCTTTAGTTAGCTGATTGGTTCTTGCCATAATATGAATTTTAACAGTTGTCCAATAGGGCTGTCGGCTGTGAAAATCTGTAGTAATCAGAGCAAAGGCTGGCTATTTTGAAGAAACTAGAAAATAAAACATGTTTTCAGTTATTTCACCTTTTTTTGTTAAGTACATAACTCCACATGTGTTCATTCATAGTTTTGATTCCTTCAGTGAGAATCTACAATGTAAATAGTCATGAAAATAAAGAAAACACTTTGAATGAGACGGTGTGTCCAAACTTTTGGCCTGTACTGTATATACGGCTGTGAAAAAGTATTTGCCCCTTTCCCGATTTCTTAGTTTTTTGGAGATTTGTCACACTTAAATGTTTCAGATCATCATACAAATTTTAATACTAGGTAAAGATAACCCATGTAAATACAAAATGCAGTTTTTAAATGATGATTTCATTCATGAAGGGAAAAAAAACCTACTTGGCCCTATGTGAAAAAGTAATTGCCCCCTAAACCTAATAACGGATTGTGCCAATCAAGCGTTTGCGATAATTGGCAATGAGTGTTTTACATCGCTGTGGAGGAATTCTGGCCCACTCTTCTTTACAGAAATGTTTTAATTCAGCCAAATTGGAGGGTTTTGGAGCACGAACGGCCTGGTCATGCCACAGTATCTTAAGTTTTTTTTTTTTTTTTTTTTTCTTTAAGCCATTCAGAGGTGGACTTGCTGGTGTATTTTGGATCATTGTCCTGCTGCATGACCCAAATTTGCCTGAGCTTGAGGCCTCAACCTGATGGCCGGACATTCTCCCTCAGGATTTACAGGTAAAGAGTTGAATTCATGGTTCCATCATTTATGGCAAGTCGTCCAGGTCCTGAAGCAGCAAAGCAGCCCCTGACCATCACACTACCACCACCATGTTTGACTGCTGGTATGATGTTATTTTCATGAAATGCTGTGTTGGTTTTACGCCAGATGTAACGGGACGCACACCTTCCAAAGAGTTCAACTTTTGTCTCGTCGGTCCACAGAATATTTTCCCCAAAGTCATGGGATCATCAAGATGTTTTCTGTCAAATGTGAGACGAGCCTTTGTGTTCTTTTTGGTCAGCAGTGGTTTTCCCCTTGGAACTCTCCCATGGATGCCATTTTTGCCCAGTCTGGTTCTTATTGTTGAATCATGGACACTGACCTTCACTGAGGCAAGTGAGGCCTGCACTTCTTTAGATGTTGTTCTGGCTTCTTTTGTGACCTCTTGGATGAGTCGCCGATGCACTCTTGGAGTATTTTTGGTAGGCCGGCCACTAATGGGAAGGTTCACCACTGTTCCCAGTTTTCTCCATTTGTGGATAATGGCTCTCACTGTGGTTCGCTGGAGTCCCAAAGCCTTAGAAATGGCTTTGTAACCCTTTCCACACTGATAGATGCCAATGACTTTGTCTCTCATCTGTTGTTGAATTTCTTTAGATCGCAGCATGATGTGTTGCTTTTGAGATCTTTTATCCTACTTCACTTTGTCAGACAGGTTCTGTTTAAGTGATTTCTTGATTCAACAGGTTTGGCAGTAATCAGGCCTGGGTGTGGCTGTCAAATTAAACTCAGCTTTCCAAACAAATGTGGTCAATCACAGTTAATTCATGATTTAACAAGGGGGTGCAGTTACTTTTTCACATAGGGCTGAGTAGGTTTGGATAGCTTTATTCCTTTATTAAATGAAATCATCATTTAAAAACTGCATTTTGTATTTACACTGGTAATCTTTGTCTAATATTAAATATTAGTAATATTTGTTTGATGCTCTGAAAAATTTAAGTGTGACAAATAGCCTATGACAAAAAATAAGAAATCAGGAAGGGGGCAAATATTTTTTCACATCACTGTATACACACACACACACACACACACACTAATATTAATTACACCTAAATATCAAAACAGTCTGTGTTCCCTTATGTTTACTTATTTGTTTGATTTTTTGTTAATTTGTCTTTTTGTTAATTTACCTTGGCAGAAACAACTGAATGATGGTTCTGAATGTCAGAAAATTACACAGACTAACACTTGAAAACATTCACGTGTGATGTGGCAATGCTTCAAGAGGTACATTTAAAAGAGGCTGAAATGCCTAAATTAAAACAAAGATGGGTAGGACAAGTATTTTCTGCACCAGGCAGTGGAGCAGCTAGGGGTGTCAGCATCTTGATGGCAAAAAGAATCTCGTTTAAATTAATAGAACAAATTGTTGACAAGGATTGGAAGATACATTATAATTTCAGGCGTATTACAAAATCAAAAATATACACTTGTTAACATTTATGCACCTAATTCCAATCAAGCTGTATTTCTATCATCACTGAGTGTACTCCTATCAAAGTTTGCTGGAGACCCCATTCTGTTTGGTGGAGACTTTAATATGGTCACTGATCCTACTACAGACCGTTCAAGCCGTCCCCTTCCATCAGATGGAGCTCTCTCTACAGCTTTTATTGAATTAAAAAAATCATTGGCACTGACTGATATCTGGCGCCTATCCAATCCCAGTACCCGTGAATACACTTTTTACTCCATGGCTCATAATTCATATTCACGAATAGATTATCTGCTTGTATCGAAAGACCTACTGGAGAACGTGGTAGACTCTCAGATTCATAGTATCATCATATCTGACCATGCACCTGTATCAGTTACTTTTTCCCCGCTAGTTAATGTACACAAGACTAAACAATGGAGATTTAATAACTCCCTTCTGAAAGATGATGAATTTAGATCAATAATTAAAGAAAAAAATACCAGAATTTTTTGCCATTAACTTAAATTCAGGTCCACCTGTCCAAATAATATGGGAAGTGTTTAAAGCCACGTGCAGAGGGTGGATAATAAGCTACTCTACTGCAAAAAAGAAGAAAATATTGGACAAAAAAAGAAACTTAATGACCGAACTTAAGAACTTAGAAACGCAACACATGCTTGACCCAAAAAACTCCAGACTTAGGAACTCATTATTATTGATAAGAGCTGACTTACAAGCAATTGTACATGAAGAGACATCATTTGCGTTGTCTCAATTACGCAAGAAATATTTCGAATCGGGTGAAAAGGCTGGAAAAATGTTAGCACTCAGGCTAAAACAATTGGAAAATCAACACTCTATTTCAGCAATATATGATTGTAAGGGGTCTTTAATATGTGAGCCAAAACAAATGAATGTAGCCTTTCAGGAATTTTATTCTAATTTGTACACATCGGAATATCATGCCAATAATTAGGGTATGGATAGCTTTTTTAAAGATATATCACTACCCACCCTAAAGATTAATGGAAAGGAGACACTGGAGACATATATTCTGGAAACAGAAGTCAAATTTGCCATTTAGAAGCTACACACAAGCCTTTACCCTTGGTTAAAATTTGGAGAGGAGATGTTCCAGAGTCTGGACAGGAACTTAACTGGGATGTTATTTGGTCTAATATTAAGATATCCTCTCGAAACCCAGACCACCAACAAATTCATTTTAATTTTGTCCACAGAACATATCTTACTCCTCGTAAGCTTTATCTTATGAAATGGAATACTGATCCCTTGTGTGCCCTATGCTGCCTGGGTGTGACCGGAACATTTTTACACATGTACTGGGAATGCCAGCCTGTTGCTTTTTTTTGGAAAATGGTCACTGATGTATTATCAGATTTGGTAGCAGAAAGAATTCCGTTTTCAATTTCTGTTTTGATACTAAATGACTTCTCATCATTGTCCCTTTCTATTCATAAAAATGTATTGTTTTAGCCGGACTAACAGCTGCAAAGAAGATGCTGGCAACTCGTTGGAAACCTCCACACTCACTGTCTGGGAAGCAGTGGTTGCTTTTTTTTCTGGATGTTGTTTTCATGGAGATATCCACAGCTCGGACAAATGGAACCAAAGAGGCTAGATTGATGTCATGGCGTGTAGTAGCTGACTGTTTAAAAACCTGTGTATCCAACTGTAATATGCAATGCAATGTAACTAGTGCTGACTGTTAACCGAGTAGTGTTCTGCCTACTTGTGATTTTGTTTTGTATAGTAATGATGGCTGTCCTATGGGTCCTGATCTGGAGCAGGTTGGGGGATGGGTAAGGGGCGGGTGGGTTTATGGGAATATATTGGTTGGCATGATTCATTATTGCTGTCAATTGTCAATTTGCACCACCCAAATTTTTTTATTTTTTTTTTTATTTTTATTTTATTTTATTTTATTTATTTATTTATTTTTTGATTACTTAATAAAAATTTGATCACAAAAAAAAAAAAAAAAAAAAAAATCTGCCATTGAAGTTCTCTCAAATGGGAAAGCACCAGGAAGTGATGGATATAGTATTGAGTTTTATAAAAGTTTCCAGGACATATTAGCCCCATTTCTCACCATGCTTTTCAATGATATTATTTTCAAACAGTCAGTGCCAATGTCTATGCGATCTGCTATCATTTCTCTTATTCCAAAACCGGGCAAGGACCATATGCAAATGAGTAATTATAGACCATTAAGCCTTCTAAATAACGACTATAAACTGTTTGCCAAGATCCTTGCTATGCGTTTGGAGAAGGTGATACCATCATTAGTGCATTTAGACCAGGTTGGCTTCATTCGAGGCCGCCTTTCTTCTAATAATATGAGGAGACTCTTTCATGTTATGACAGGAGCATCTACTTCTCAGCATCCAGCAGTAGCAATATCGCTGGATGCTGAAAAGGCTTTTGATAGAATAGAGTGGCCTTTTTTATTTCATGTACTGTCAAAATATGGTTTTGGACCAAAATGTATACAGTGGATCAAGGCATTATATCATGAACCGACTGCTTGTGTTAAAACAAATGGCGTAATATCCTGTCCCTTCCAACTTTTTAGATCCACATGGCAGGGTTGTCCAGCTTCTCCATCTATTTTTATTTTAGCATTAGAACCGCTGGCATGTGCCATAAGAGCTGATCAAAATATAACCGGTATTAATTTGAGTGGATATGATTTTAAAGCCAGTCTTTATGCTGATGATATTATATTAACATTATCTCATCCTCTTCAATCAATACCACATTTGCTTAAACTTTGGTCAGTTTTCAGGATACAAAATTAATTGCAGTAAAAGTGAGGCCATCCCTCTTAACCATCACACCTTTGCAACCCACCTTGGTTCTGCACCCTTTGTTTGGAAACCTCAAGGCATGAAATATCTTGGCATAAACATCATATCACCAATTAATAAGATATTTGATTTAAACGGCCCTAACATTTTAAGAGGCATTAGAGAAGACTTAAAGAGATGGACAGCCCTGCCACTATCATTGTGGGGCAGAGCAGAAATTATAAAGATGAACATCCTACCCAGATTATCCTTTGTCATATCAGCCATACCATTAAAGTTTCCACAGCAATGGTTTAAAGAAATTGATACACTATTTTCAAACTTTCTCTGGGGTGGCAAGAAGCCCAGAATCAACCGTAAAAAATTGTCTATGCCTAGAAATAAGGGAGGGTTAGCTGTACCTGATGTATATCTTTATTATCTAGTGCACAATGTAAGGTTTCCACTGTCATGGACATATAAAAATAAAAATCAATACATCGAGGATAGCTGGCAGTGGTTGGAGGAGAAGACCATATCAGCATATAATAAATCAATTTCTATATCATCTTTATGGTACCATCCCAAATATAATGTCAAAATAAATAATTCACTTTTCGATTTTTCATGTGAAATTGTAAAGGCAGTACACAAACAAATGTCAATACATGGATTGTCTTTACCATCTTGCCCTATCTGGAATAACCCACTGTTAACAGCAGGTGGCAGAACATTGACCGAGAATACCTGGCAACAACACAATATTACACAGCTGGGGCAGGTTGTAAGAGATGGTGATATTATACCATTTAAGGAGATTAAAATGCAGTTTGGCCTGAATGATTTTGCATATTGTCAATATTTTCAGTTGAATTCTATTTTCAAAAACTTTAAATCTAAAGGAATCATGTTGGGATCTAAAACTGTCCTTGATGGCAAACTAAGAGCTGCTGCTACTTGACGGGGAACAGTTTCAGTTATTTATAAATTATTAAGTTTATCCCAGCCTGACAGCACTACTTCCACCAAGTTACAATGGGAACGGGACATTGGTAAATCTCTCACTGTAGATCAGTGGGATTCAATACTGAAACATTCAACTTCTGTTTCCAGTTGTGTGAGATACAAAATGATTCAAATTAAAATTATACACAGAGTTTATATCACACCGCATAAGTTAAAAAAAATGGGCCCAAAAGTATCTGAACTGTTCTGGCATCGCTGTGGTGAGCCTGGTACTTTCATGCATTTATTATGGTTCTGCCCAGTGGTAAAACAATTTTGGTTTGAAGTAATTGATATTCTAAAAGTGATATTAAATATTCACATTCCCCAATGTAGTGGAAGTAGAGTGGAATATATACATGCAAGAAGGACTCAACGTATCATTGCTCTAGCTTTTCTGTCTGTGAAGAGGACAATACTTATGAACTGGAAGATACGCAAGCCAGACTGCTACAATATACACAGTTGGCTGAAGGACATTTTAGACCTGCTGTCAATGGAAAAGGCAACCTCAGTGCTTAAAGATAATGAAAATGAGCAAGGTGCTCCATGGACTGTCATTAGAGAACACTTAAACAATAGAACACTAACTTGATCTGAAGTGTCTGACACATGTTTTTGTTGAACTGAACTGATGTAAAAGAAAACGCTGAAGGATCTGCCTAACGCAATGAAGCTCTGGCACCATCATTTCTTAAGTTTATCTGTACCAACTCCACCCCCCTCCCTTTTTTTTTTTTTTTTTTTTTTTTGTCTTGTCTTAAGTTGTGCGTCATTGTAATGTGTCTTTTGTTGTGTTATGTGAAATGTGGTGCTGTCATTGTCTTTTTTGTTTTTTTGAAAAATTAAAAATTATAAATAATAAAAAAATAAAAATAATAAATTAAAAAAAGAAAATTACACAGACTATAACAAGTAATAAAAATCTACCTCTCACTGAATACAAAATATGTAAAATGTAAAATAAAAAACAACTATAGTCCGTGCATTATGGGAATGTAACAAAATCAAAACTTCATGGGTAGAACTGCAGGGCTGGTTAATGGAAACTCTGAGGATAAATATACATTTTTCTGCATCATTTTGTTTAATTAATGATATCCATGATGACACTGTAACTAAATATCCTATGGGATGGATCACTGTTTTATCATCATTAGTTATGAAGAAACTCACACTGCACTATTAGAAGGGTTCAAATCCTTCCTCTATACACCACTGGAAAGTATATGCATGATGTATACCTTGAAAATTGAGCAGCAAGTATACAGGGCCACTGGAGGGGGAAAAAAATTATGGAAATTACATTTTAAATTACGTTCATTAATTAAATTTTCCTCTAAACAGGCCCAAGTCACGGCCATGTGAGGCTGGTTCTACGCAGGGGCAAGAGGGGGCAATGCCCCCTCAAACAAATGTCCAGATGATACCAAAAGTAAATATAACGTCTTTGTTTGTTCAGTCAGCTGGGGAATAGTCTTCTGTTCTTCCCACAGCGTTAGTCTGTTTCTCAGAGGTGAGCCTGTCCGCTGCTCAGAACCGCCTGAGGAGAAATGCCCTGTGTCTGTCAGAGCCCGACATAAAGCCCCGTCCCAGCCCGCAGCTCTCCACAGTTTTCTCTGCTTTATAACTCTTGTGTTCTACAAATTAGTTTGAGAATTAGGCCATCTGATTAAGATACATTTTATGTTGTTGGTTGTCAAAGTCTGGATGGATATTTTATTTCATTCTTTATTATTTTATGTTTTTGATTTATTTATATATTTTTTTTTTCAGTTATATTTTTCAAGATTGGGTGAATTGATTTTTTTTTTTTTAATAACTAGGCCTACCCTTTTTAATTTTGTTAATATTGGCAATAGTGAGAAGTGTTATTGTTGGGTTCGAATATATTTGATAATGTAGGCCATCCCAGTTAAGTGTCATGTTGTTATAATCTGGATGAGGAATATTATATTTTATTTTTTATTGTTTAATTTTTCAGTTTTCCCCCTGAGGGATTGCCACCTTATTGTGGTCAAGGGGTTTGCGTGCCTCAGTGATCCTAGGAGCTACACCAGCAGGAGCTAGGCCTTTAGGTGGGACACCCAAGTTGGACAGGTCTTAGGGTAGAGGCCTGACAAAGTACAATCCAATTCCATGACGAAAACAGTTATCCACTTTCCTGCCGTCGCCATGTGCCCCCTTCACATTTCTGTCTGCCCCCTCATATATACCTGTCTAGAACCGGCCCTGCGGCCATGTCTCTTCAGAGTACAGATGCTGCTGGTAATATTGTGATTCTGGGCTGAAACCAGGATTTTCTTCTTAGTAAATAAGTTACTATAAGTAAAACTATGTCTCCGAGTTTTTTTCTCATAATTTACAACTTTACAATTCTCTTTCTCATACATTTGTGAGTTATTTTTTCATAAATATATAACTTTAATCTCAGAATTTCTGATTTTTTTTTTTTTTTTGCAAATTTGTGACTTTATAATCTCAGAATTTTCTTTTATTTCCCGAGGTTTTTTTTGTTTTGTTTTTTTGATCGTGGAAAATCTGACTTATTTTTCCTCTGAATGTTTCCCCCTCCCTATACAAAGGCCCTAATACACTGCCGCAACATGTGGCTGTTGGAAGGAAGAAACTCTGAGCTAAGGCACAGCTGTAACGTTTTCAATGAGACACACAGTTTGAAAAGCTTTTTCCTGTAAATGATCTCAGTAAGCTGGTAGCTCAAAACCACGAAACCATCTGTTAAAAGTGAGGAAATGCAAAAATTTCACCTGAGCAACAGCTGCAAGTAGCAATGAGCAGCATTGTGGGTATTGAAGTCCTTGTTTATTGTCCCAGCAGTTCAGCCTTCGCTTTACTTTGGTGATAATAATGTAGTTATTATTTGATAGACATGATGGAAAGCGTATGTTTCCCTGCTGCCTGCTGCATGTGGGCCTTTGGTCAGCTGTCAGGTTGGAGTGCAGTCTCGAGCAGGCGCGTGTCCGTTTCAATCAGAGCGTCAGTCTGTGGCGGTGCAGGCAGGCAGCCCGTGTGGCTGCTGGGCTTGACACTGTATTGGTTTTTCACTCTGACATGCACAAGCCAGCGGCTGGGCATTCATTTTGAAATGTTTTATCTAACCCTCTGGACACCGTTTCCTTTATTGCTTTCAAAAATATAAATAAATCGCCACTTTGGCAAGTGGAGATGCAGTTTTTTGTTGGTAAATGCTGAAGCATAGAATTCTGTCTTAAGATGTAGATATAAAATTTAGAAAAAAACCCACCCTCTCCCAAAAAGAAAAAAAAACAAACAAAAAACACAAATAAAAAGAAAAGGAAAGAAAAAACAAAAAGACAAAACTTTTTTTCTTACAGGACAAAAGTAGGAAAAAGTCTGGATATAAGTGTTCTTTTAACTGAGTCAGTTGTTGTTTCTGTCCATCACATTTCATGGAAATCCCTCCATTCACTGAGATACTGATAGAGAAAACTAACATAATCCGCTTGGTGAACATATAATGGCGTATTAGTGCCAATGTAGGGGGAAAATTATGGAGCAGGAGAAGGGGGGTAATATTCTGAGGAAAAAAACACAGAATTTCCAAGATTAAATTTGCAGATTTATGAGAAAAAAAACTTGAAAATTCTGAGATTATAAAATCACAAATTTACAAAAGAAAAACTGTGAAACACATTTTTTTTTATTCTTATTTTTGGTCAAGGAACCACATCATTTCACTGTGCAAGGTTGGATCAACCACAAATGATTTTCACCATTCAATAAATGCAAAAGTCCTTGAAACAAAGAGACAAAACAAAAACAAAAACAAAAACAAAAAACAAATAAAAGACTATTTAGGCCAATGATGATTAGTGAGTGTTGCACAGGATCTTTTTCCATATGCCCCTGTCCTCGATGCCACTCAGGATAGCAAAATGCCAGCAGCTGATTAGGATGAGGTTTTCCTGTGGAGTGAGGACGCCCTCTAGTGGAATTCAGAGCATGTGTGCAGATCTGCTGTTTAAAGGAAAGTAGTACATTGAAAAGAAAATGAAAGTTTTACAGCTGCCCACAAAGGAGAAGCATGGTTAATGGATGTGGTATGTAATTCAATTCAGTTCAATTCAATTCAGTTCAATTCAATGTTATTTATTTATATAACCCAGAATCACAAATTACAAATTTGTCTCAAGGGGCTTTACAGGAATGCAACATCCTCTGTCCTTAGACCCTCACATCGGAGGAGGAACAACTCCCTAAAAAAACCCCTTTAACAGGGAGAAAAATAGGAAGAAACCTCAGGGGAGCAACAGAGGAGGGATCCCTCCCCAGGACGGACAGACGTGCAATGGATGTTGTACGCACAGAAACAGAATACAGATTACATAATGCCATTGTTAGTGCAAAGGTGGATTGCTGGTGCTTGCGGGGAATTAAATTTAAATGTATTTAAAGTTAAATATTTCAGCTATGTGACACTGATTTTTAGATGAGATAGGATGTAGAAAATGAAGCTCTGCTCTTCTCTGGGACTCTAAAGCACCACTTTTCAGTGCTTTTGGAGCTAAAACAGCCAAATCAGAATCTAACATGGTTGTGTTGTAGACTACTATAATATGAAAACATGATATTGTTTACAGGCAGACTATACATCAGGGGAGGGTTATGTTATGTTATGTTATGTTATGTTAAGGAATTACGTGATAATTCTCAATTCTCAAAAGAATGATTTAAAAATGCCTCAAAAATCATAACATTAGGCTCAAGATGTGTTACATTACGACTGTGGGTTAGTCTTGGATTGAACCTGAAGGGTTTTATGGTTCCTCAGGTGCCCCCTCCCATTTTAGCTGTATAGTCTGCCTTCCAAAACTGCCGCCAGCTCAAAACTAGGCCATTTATACTTACTGCTGTAGATTCAAGATACTAGGGAGTTTAAGCAACGACGGATTTTGCGGCGGCTACGGCAACCGGAAATGGATCTGCGCTCTGCTGATCGAGACTTCAGCCGTCGCGCCGGCGTTGTCTGCCGTAGTAGCCTGATCTACAACGGCGAAAGGATCATTCTCACGTTGTCGCTACAACGCGTGATATAGGCGTGTCAGTTAAATAGTTTTCCTCATATTTCTGAAATTAAATGTGTTCTTGCACGTCATGCAGGTCACGCACTGATCCCTTCACACTCCGATCAGATGTGTGCTTAATTGTAAATAATTAATTATTATTATTAATATATTATTATTATTATTATTAAATCTTTATTGTCCGAAATGCACACATCTTTCCGTTTTGCTTTCTACCTGCACTTGGCATAATGACAATACATTTGAATAGCAAAAAAACTATTCACACTCACTATGAGTGTAACACTTTTAATTAATAAAACTGCACAGCGTTGACGCTGAGGAAAACGCTGCCGCTGTCGCGGTAGTTTGCTTAATGACTACTGTGGATTTGACGGCTAGGCGAGAGCGTCGGGAGAGATCCATTTCCGGTTGCCGTAGCCGCCGCAAAATCCGTCATTGCTTAAACTGCCTAATATTGACAGTAGGCTACACCTGAATACAGCTATATCTATAACTATATCTATCTATCTATCTATCTATCTATCTATCTATCTATCTATCTATCTATTGTGTGACTGCGTTTGGTGGCTGTAAGTGGCGTAACCCAACTGTTTGAGTCATCCATGAAGACCTACCTGAACTCTGTGACTTACCTGATCAGCGAGCATTCGAACTGAGAAACGATGCTACTCCATATTATCCTCATGCACAATGGCAACAGCGGGAGAGGGGCTATTGCCAAATACAAGATAGATAGATAGATAGATAGATAGATAGATAGATAGATAGATACACATACATGTACACATACAGACACACACACACAGGGTACACCTGGATGCAGCTGTACCCTGTACAGAGATTTGTGCACCAGCCAGGCTCAGCTGGACCAGTCTAACCTGATCTCAGAGCAGTGAAAGACCCGATCCAGCGTGAACCTCAGCTGATGGAACTGACCCCAGGTCCCGTCTCCGTATCAAGGAGCAGGCGCAGGCGGTATGGCTGTAACGGCAACGACCCGTGGTCCAAGACGGTATTTATCCCCTGTTGAGAAGCCACGGAGCAGTCATTGGCGCATCATGGCGGCGCAGTTCGGACAACAGCACGGTCCTTGCGACCAGATGTTCAGCAGGCCAATGCCACATCTCCATGACATCCGTGACGCAGGCGCCGTCTCCTCGTAGCAGCAGAGAGCGCCTGCATCACTCAGGATCACCAGTCTGTAGCCTCTAGTCTCTGCGCAGGCTGCACCGACCACCGTAGACCGGCCTGAGGACACACCTGCTGTGCAGCTGGTAGAGCCAGCTGGAGAGCCCGCCTGGGAAAGACGAGACTCGCTTGGTCTTTGCTCAGTCTAAGACCGGACTGAAGAGAGTGAACCACTCAACAGCTGAACTTGGAGAGCTTACACATACTACGTTGGGCCACACTTAGTCAAGGCAAGCCAAACCGGTTGATAGACCAGTCAAAGACCAACACCAGCATGTGTGCTGGACACACACCTGCTGACCAGCAACAGGTATGTGACACACACCTGCTGCCGACCTGGCCTTTTAAAGACTCCGACTGACGTCATAATCAACCAAATGATGACGTTGCACGCGCAGCACAGACAACACCTGGAACACTGCTCAATGTTTTACAATCACCTGCACTGGTTTGTGACGGACGGCATGACGTCACAATGGCTACAGCTCCACATTCTGCATTGTTGAATTTGTGTGTGTGTTTGTGTGTATATATGTATGTATATGTATAGGCCTACCTTGAAAATGGAGCAGCAAGTGTACAGTGGCATATTAGGGCCACTGGAGGGGAAAAAATTCTGGAAATTACATTTTAAATTACGTTCATTAATTAAGTTTTCCTCTAAACAGGCCCAAGTCATGGTCATGTCTCTTCAGAGTACAGATGCTGCTTGTAATATTGTGATTCTGGGCTGAAATCAGGATTTTCTTCTTAGTAAATAAGTTACTATAAGAAAAACTCTGTTTCCGAGTTTTTTTCTCAACTTAATAATCTCTGAATTTTCTTTTTTTCTCATACATTTGTGAGTTTTTCTCATAACTTTAATCGAATTTCTGATTTTTTTTTTTTTTTTTTCAAATTTGTGACTTTATAATCTCAGAATTTGCTTTTTTTCCCCTGTGTTTTACCTCATAATTCTTTTTTTTTTTTTTTTTTTTTTAAATCTTGTAAAATCTGACCGTCAGTCTGTGGCGGTGCAGTCAGGAAGCCCATGTGGCTGCTGGGCTTGACACTGTGTTGGTTTTTCACTCTGACATGCACAAGCCAGTGGCTGGGCATTTATTTTGAAATGTTTTATCTAACCCTCTGGACATTGTTTCCTGTATTGTTTTCAAAAATATAAAATAGATCACCACTTTGGCCAGTACAGTGAAGATACCGTTTTTTGTTGGTAAGTGTTGAAGCATAGAATTCTGTCTTAAGATGTAGATATAAAATTTACAAAAAGCCCACCCTCCCCAAAAAAGAAAAAAAAAAAAAAAAAAAAAAAAAAAAAAAAACACAATTAAAAAGAAAAGGAAA